>NW_024885532.1:5551189-5631614 GCF_019232065.1 Centrocercus urophasianus
AAAAAAAAAAAAAAAAAAAAAAAAAAAAAAAAAAAAAAGAGAGACAGAGAATCCAAGGTCACCTGTATATAATAAACAGACTTTTTGGATTCTCAGCTTAGTATCACAAATGAATGAAGAGCACTGGCAACCTCTTGGGATGTTAGAAGAGGATTTTGTAGAGTCTTAGGAGAGAATCATTTAATTCTGTCAAACAGGGAATACAAGGAAATGACTTCCATGGCTAAAACTATGGAGAAAAATATTCAGAAACCTTGAGTTGTATTTGACTGAACTATTCAGAAGACACGTGCTTATCACAAATAGGTTCTTCTTCCAAAGGTTTCTAGCGACTTCAGAAACCAATTTCCAAATTTTGTTTTTCTCTAAGGAAATTAACCTTTAAAAACATTGGTTATCTCTAAGTTACAAATTCACTTGAGCAACATTCATGCACAGAGGTGTTCAAACAATCTTGGAATGGCTTAGCGTGCAGGGACCTTAAAGGCCATCTAGTTCCATCCACTCTGCCATGAGCAGGACCGCCAACCACTACTTCAGGCAAAAGAGACAGTGCTCATTTTCAAAGTTCCTCAGCAAGTAAGTTCAGTAACCCCTGTGAAAAGGATTAGTTAATGAACAAGGGGAGACACCAATGTGAGTGTGATCAATTATGCAGTGCTGCTCTGTATCTTAGTCTTTTCACTACTTTAAATAGATCAAACTCATTTAAAGCACAGCAGCTAAAGATCAGGAAAATAGGCAGTCTTCTCCTTATTGCCTACTCCAAAATCTTTCTTTGATAAATATCCACAGATTTATAGCATTCTGTATGATGTCCTCTGGTATGGAATAACCCTTTGTTTAATTTAGGCCAGTTGTCCTGGTTCCACTCCCACTCCTGCAGCACCGTAAGGCAGCAGCTCTTCCTTGCCTAACTGGTTAGGGTTTAGGTATGATATGTGTTTACTATTTACTACTAACTGAAACACTAATCATGCTGTTTTAGCTGTTTTCTTCTGATCTTAGCTCCTGTCTCCCTCAGATGTATTCACAATGCCTATTGAATTAATCCGTAGTGGTCAGTCTTCCCTAAAAAATAAATACAAGATTAAGATGAAAAAACAAAACAAAACAGAAAAAAACAAACAAACAACAACAACAAAAAAAAACCACCCAACCTTATTTGTTATTCAGTTAAATGCAGAATAATATGTATTCCGTATAAAGTGATTTGAAAACAAAATGCATAGCTAATACGTTTTAAACTGCAAAATTATTTGTATTTATTCCAACTATCAATGCATACACAAGTGTGCTTTATGCAGGATTAGGTAAATATATTTGTACAAAGGTAAAGGGAAAAGAAGATGAAAAGAAACAGAGGTGATAGAGTTCTTCTTTAAAATATTCTTCTAATCATAGCAGAACAATAGTAATGGGAAAAATATTAAAACAAAAGGATTTCCTTTGAATTATAAATTTTATCACACATTAATACAAACATGGTGACATCCGTGAGAATACTGAAAGGCCAAAGTGAGGAAAGGATTTGTGTTATATCCACTTAATTGCTACGGAATGTTCAAACTCATAAGAAAACATTTGCTGCAATACAGGTGTGGCAGTAACTGAAAAAAAAATAGTGCGGAGTTAAAACTTCAGTAGAATATTAACAGCTATTTAAGATGCATAGCAATATTAAGTAAAAAATGATTAAAGAAAATAAAATAATAAAAAAAACAATATTTGAAATACAAAATACATCTTCTTTTCAAATGTACTTTTTTCTGTATTTGCATTTGAATGTGACTTGCAAAAAGGGTGGATAATAAGAGAATATTTCAATATTCCATGTATCTCCAGCAAGGAAACTTCAGAAGTTATTTATATCCTAGAGGCAAAAATAAATATTTAGTATGCAATAATATATACATTTAAAACATTTTTCCAAAGGAAGTTCTCATGTGTTCAGTCAGCAGATAGAATACTTTGGAACAGTAATGTCACACAAAGTTACCAGGAAGGGCCTTCTCTGACTCTGTGAAGTATAAGTATACTGACATGATTAAATTTCCAATTCTAACGCATTACAAAGTGAGCAGTTTCAAATCTGTGTTGGAAGTTAACTGTAGCAACAAGGAGAGTAACTGAAAATCTGATTTGACCTCTACTGAAGGTAAGTATGCACAAAAATTGACTTAAAAAAAAAAAAAAAAGACATTCTTGTTGTTTTTATGATCAAAATCTCTTTTACGTCAATAGCTCATTCCAGGTTTTCCTCCAAAGAAAACCTGAGGCATTTATTTTTAGGATACACTTCTGTTCCATCTGACTTTGTATGCAAGACTTTCATTGGTTTAATGAGACCAAGATCAGATTTCTACTTCACATGAGATTTTTTTGTTATTATTAATAAATGCTGTGGTACAGACAATATTACAAACTACTGCAAACTACTGTCCAATGAATTTTAGTAATTAGATCTTTTTTTAATTTTTTTTTATTTTTTATTTTTACCAGACTCCAAATAAATTAGACCATTCTCTTCAAGAAGAACAGTGTTTAATCTCACACTCTGTTTTCTATAATATATTAGATATACTTAAGAAAAACCTTAATATTAAAAAAAAATAGTAATCTTTCTACATGGTCTATAAGTAGACAGGCAATAAATGATCATATCTTCAGTCAGCATGAATGAACATAATCAACCTACTCAGTGTTATAGCACCACTATTAAGGGAATCAGTACTTTGGTATTAGCACATCAAGATAGACTAAAGAAAAATGGGAGAACCTGGAAAGGATCTTAGCTGTTTTCCTTTTCTTGACCTACTTCATTGCAATTTGGAATATAGAAAGAAATTATTAAAGTACATTTATGAAATTCAAACACATTCGTATACATCTTCTATTGAAGGATGAAGCATCTGATTTTTTTTATAAAATAAAAAAATATACATATTGAAACTTTATACATATATATGGTAAAATAAAATATGTTTACATCTGTTAGTTTAATGTAAATTACATGTTAGTAATAGATGCTAATTTAGTGGTGTAATAGAAAATGTTTTGAGGTATTTTGTCCATTATTTTGTCTGTTTGTTTTTTTTAATTATTATTATTTAAATAATCTCTCGTTTGAATTTTGTCTGTGGGTTTTTTGTTTTTTGTTTTTTTTTTTTTTGTACAATTAATTTTTGTAGCGTAGCTTCTGGTTCTATAGAACAATACGTTGTACTTTAGGACCAGATTCTGCTAGTATATCTGTATGAAAATAGTTCTTAAACCTTAAAGATATCTTGGCAGAACTATCAAATTAGTGTATTTGTAAAAATCAATCAACCAAACAAACAAAAAGATCACTTTCTTATGATAAATCCGTTCTGAATTTCTGAAGATATATATATAGTAAAAGAAAGACAGACAAGCACACATATTTTAATTGTAATTTCATATTGAAGACTGTAAAAAGTCAGTTATTCTTCTCACATATAGAATTATAGGGACTAAATTCAGGTAGAAATAGTATTTTCAATTATATACCAGTTAGATATTTCACAATGTTTGGTTTTCTTTGTGTAAAAAATATATAGCACATAAGTTTTTCTAGAAGTTCAGCATATATTTTCAACTCATATATTGAACTCATATGGTTACAATGACACCAGAATAATATATGTGACTTAATTACAAATCAAATTAATTTCTGTAATATGGATTCCATTTTGGTTCTCATAGAATGCTTCTAGAATGTCTGTGACACTACCTCTTGTCTTTTGTTACTCAGTTACTTTTCAATTGCTCCTGTCAGAGACAAAGCATCAAAATTCTTGAATATAAAGCAAATGAAATCTATGTTAATGCACGTTAGTGTATAGTCTTATACAATAAATATACATCTTCCATTTGCACTTTTGTGTGGAGATTTATATAGATGATAGCTTGTGAAATGGTATTGACAGACTAACATTATTACTGTACAAATGCTCTGTCATGGTTTTGAGGTTTTTGATTTTCAGTATTACACATCATAACATCTTGGGAGTTTAACTGTTAATACTCAGGTTCTGGGTACCTGCCCAGAAGAGAAGAAGAACTACATTCCCCAGGGGACTTTGCACTCTCAGAGAGGAGATAGAACTCCTGGCAAGGTCACCTGATGCAATCTTTTTTTGTCCACTCTTCTTCGTCGGCTCTCCTCCTATCTCCCTGCTGCTCAACTGGACTGTGCATCTTTAGGACATACTCCCTCTCTCTCTTTATATTTTGTGTTCTGTTACTATATTTAGTAAATTAGTTTGTTTCACCTCAGTTCGTTGCCACTGTTTTCAATTATTTTGTGGTCTCCTGTTTCCCTTTTCCAGATGCGCGGATCCACGGATCCCTCTGCCCCGGTAACACAGAACCAGGCAGAACCAGCCTGTAAAACAGTGGCAACATTCCTACATTCCTTGCAAATTATCACATGGAATTTACAGAGTTATAATCAGACATTATACCTAAATAAACAAGTAAAATAATATAAAATAAAATAAATTGGTCATGTCTCTCTACCAGACTTTCATAAGCCCTATCTTATCAGACAAACATATCCCTCACTCCACAGTCTTATTTATGTCATTCCTTTTTGGCAGCACATACATTTGCAAACAATTATTGTGAAGGATGAAACACAGGGAGAGAAATATTTCATCAGAAATCTGTGACAAACATTTTAAGAACTCACTAGGAATAGCAACTACTACCATAGAACAACCCTGATGCATTTGTTTCACAAAAACAAGTTCATACATCCCAGTAGTTTTACATTTTTGTTGTTCTCCATTTTTTTCTGTTTTAATAATAATAACAAAGTCCTGTCACTTATATGTATTACATATATCACATGTTCTATATGCGGCCCAAGGAAAATCCTGATCTCTCAGCTGTGGTCCAGGCAAGCCAAAAGGATAACAATGTTTTAGAAGAAAAGACTCAGGAGACCTAAATCTTTCAGCACTTAAAGAGATCTTGTGAACAGGAAGGAGAATAACATTATACTCAGACTGATAGTGAAGGGGAAATCCATTTGAACTGAAAGAGGAGAGATTTTGTTCAGGATGACATTTTTTACTCAGAGGACGGTGAAGCACAGCACCTTGTTGCCCAGAGAAATTGTGGATGCCCCATCCCTGGAGCTGTTCAAGGCCAGACTGGATGGGGCCGTGGGCAATCTGTTCTAGTGCCTGATTTAGCATCTGGAAATTCTGATGGCAAGGGGACTGGAACTTTTAAGTCCCTTCCAGACATCTTATGATTCTATGAAAAAATAAAATAAAATAAAAAAATAAAGAACAACAAAAAAAAAGGAAATAAAAATTCTTCAAAAAATATATACGCTTATCACTAATATGCTTCACAAGAAGTTGAGTGTCAAACCAGGAAAGGTTCAATTATCTTGGTTAATTGAAAATTACTCACGTCATAGAAAAGTGAAAAACAAATATTTAGACAAATATGTACCGAGTATCAAGCTTTTTTTTTTTTTTTTTCCTTTTTTTTTTTTTTTTTAATTGATGTTTATTGATACTTTAAGTATATGCCTCTCAGCTATTTATCATGTGCTTGGTAATTTTGATGCATTAACTCCAGTATGTGGAGTCGATACTTTTAGCTTGTCAACACTTTTCAAATCTGTTCTCCTTATGTTTAAATTAGCTTCTTTCTTCTTTGTGTCTGGCTTGATGATGTCATAATAATACCTTTAATGAAGCAATGAAAACTGCTGTGTTTATATTATTGCTCTAATATCTAGAGAATTTGGTTACCAAGACCAACTACTTGAAAATTAGAAAATACATATGATATTTCAACAAGTGTGTTATGAATTCAATAGATGATACAGTAAATTAAGCATTAAGATAAAGACTGTGTTAAAGTAAGCCTATTCTTTAAAAATAACATAGATGTGTAGTTCAACTTCCATTGTCTCTTGATGGTAAAATAAGTAAAAGTACAATGTTTTTTTCTTTCTCTTACCAGCTAAAAGATTGGTGACGACTAGAATCTTTAAGGAATATTATATGCTCTCTTTGAATGCACTATGATTATTAAGAAATTTGTTAACATTAATTAACGCTTTTGTTAGTGGTATTTGAGCAAGACAGTAGTATTCCTTTATCTACAATGTCTTTATTGCTTATAATATTAATAGAAACACTTATATTTAAAATTATAATATTAATAGAAACACTTATATTTAAATTGTCATGTATTTAAATTTCCCACTCTCCTAAAACAAATAAAATATGAAAAGGAAAGAAAAGAAAAGGGATCAGAATATTTCATTTAACAGAGCTACAGAAAAGTGAACAGGCTCCAGACTTCTGAATTTGTTCTGGTGGCTCTGAAGAGGAAATCTCTTTGGGCTTATTTTCTGTCTGACATAATGGAACTACAAACAGCATTCAGGCAGCACATTCCTCAGGTCATGTGAGACAAATTACGACAATTCTTGCTTCTAGTCACAGAAAATATCACTAGTCACTCAAACAGAATACATGTCCTGTTGCCCTCGTAGCAGTATAGGTTACACTACTAAGCATTAGCCCATGTAATTTTTTTTTATTTTTTTTTTTAATGTATATATTGTTATTGCCATCTGGACAATTTGCAAATGTTAAGTATAGCATTTTCATACGACTGAGAGGACACAGATATCTGAAAAACAGAACACTCACATGCTTCCCATTTCTTCCACACGTTGGAAAAGCAAAGTAATATAAATTTGACAGTTTACTGAAAAGCTGGCCATGTGCTTCCTCTTGTGTTGTTGGGAATTTTATGCTTGTTATTTATTATTATTAATATATATACATTGTTGGTTGTTTTTTTGTTTGTTTTGTTTTTTTTTTTTCTTTTTTTCACATAAATGGATGCTAGCCCTGGAGACAACCAGAAAAATGGGGGCACAGAGAGTCCAAGGTGATTCCTATTAGGGACTATGACACTACATGGATTCTTCAGTGCCTGTTTATAGCATCCTCGGAAGGAGAATCTTACTTTCTCATGAGTCTCAGTATCTTTCTGTCAATAAAGACTATCCTACATAAAGCTTATAGATATCCCACAGATCTGAAATTGCTGTTGTTTCACCATAATTTCATTTTGAGATGATTCAGATTTCAGACAGTCATAAGTACAAAACTTATGTGTATTTAGGCATTTATTTATGGATATCTGACAGATGAATTTTGTATGAATACAGAAAATATGAGGAAATTTCTTCAGATATTTCTCAAAACAGCTGAATAAACACAGCCACCTTAGTTAATAGTCGCATAAATTCCATAAAATAAATGCCTGTAATAATACCAATATGTGGATTAAATTTGCAAGTGTGTATCATGATATATACATAAAATATCTGAAATTGGCATTCAAAATTAGTGAAAGAACCAACAAGGTTGTTTGGCATTACTTTATTTATAAACTAAAATTCAAGAAATTTCCATGAAATTTTAATTTAAAAAAAAAACAAAAAAAAAAAACACAACCAAACACTGAATCTATATTTTAATCTAGACTGAAATTCTGTCACAAGATTATTTTTTGAACTGAACAAATTTTATTAGGACCAGCTTTTCAAATTTCAAAATCCATCACTTTCTTTTTGATCTTATTTGTTTAATAGACTTCAATCTAATTCCAATTTGAAATATTGCATGTTAGTGGATTTTAGGTTTTGAATAAGTGATGAAGAATGATTATACAGAGGACAGCGTGAGAAAACAAGAGAATATAATCAGTACTGAGAATATTTCAGGTTTTCTTCAGATAGTCAAATGTCATTTTCCTTCCTACTCAGACACAATGACGGCATGACTGCTGTTTAAACAAGGAGACATTGATAGATCTCATTCAGGTATATCCTTTGCTCTTACAAATGAGAGCTTGTGCCTAAGTTGAATCTGTAGCATGAAACCCAATGCCTTCTATGATTAATTCCAAACATGGGAAAGAGTAATGAACTAAAAAATCTCTTGCAACTCACTGCTTGCTACCCTAACAGTGTTGGAAGATATTGGGCCTCAAAGTGAATAATAAAGCATTTCATTGGCCATTCAGAAACTTAACAAACTATGACGATAACCAAATAATACTCAGATAGCATCTCCTATTCTCCCCCTATCTTGCCATGTGGTTGTAAAGACTTGACTTATCGTTTGAAAAAAAAATGAGTGAGTGGAAGAAAAATATCATTCCAGTATTTACAAAACCAAGATTCCATATAGACTTCACAAAATTTTTCATAAGTTGAAAAGGCCAGGCACTCGTTTCTAGGAAGGATGGAGACCAGGCAATCATTTTTTATATATTAATAAGAAGAGGTGTCCATGCCTGGGAGGGTTTGATTACTCAAGTAGCTTGTTGACTGCCACAACTGATAAGAAGTAAAGCCCGTTCTTGGTAGAAGTTGTGGTAGTGAAATATCCAGTATTATACTAGCTCAGATACGCAGAGTTGAAAGCAATCACAGCTTTTAGTTGAAAGGAATGTCCTTTTAGTTGGGTTAGACTACTTATCTGGACCTCAAAAATCTTAAATATTCATACTTCTTTCACCAAAACATAATTCATTATAAAGAAACTGTACACATTTCCTCATACAATATGTATGTGTTATTTAGAAATCAAGCATAAAGGAGAAAGAAAAACATAAAAGAGAAAACAAGATTAATGAAGTGAGAAGTTTGCAGTAGTATTTTGAAGTGTATAGCAGAAATGCAAAAGGAATTCTCTTGCCTTGTCTTCCTGATGTATAAGTCCCAGACCAAAAAAGGGAGTATTAAAAGAAAGCATTTATTCTAATAAGCAATATTTTTAACATATTTGAAGTCTGAAGTCTTTTAAGAGAGTGCAAAAAACATTACTAAACTGATTAGAAATGAGGTAAATGAAAATGTTTTTGATAAGATTTTTTTTTTTTTTTTTTTTTTTTAATCTCTAAACTGTCTAAGATCGTAATATTTAACTTGAAAAATGCCATTCATTATCTTTAGGTACGATTTTCAAAAGCACGTTATCATGCGTTTATGCCTTCTCGGGAATTATTTTACCAAACACAATAATATAAAATGGAAAATTTAAATTCAATAATCTATGTATATATATCCCAGTTATTACTGATGGGTTGTTAAACCTATTCATACAAGAAACTAGAACAGATGAAACCACGTAATCCATTGTTTCAAAGACTAAAAAACGTTTTTGCTTCTAAAAAAAAAAATAAATGATGCTACAAATCTGTTTAACAGCATAGTTACACAGATAAGTCACTTTGATACCAGGTAGATATTTCAAAACTTTCTAAGGGGAGAGATACATGTAATGGAAATCTTCACTTGGAAAGAGGGGGTTATTCTCTGTGCTTCATCAACATAAACCCAGAATCCTTTGATCAAGAACTGCTTATACTAAACCTGAATATCTTAACCACTGACATTATCCCACTAATCAAGGACAATTATTCCCCTTGAAAAACTGGTGAGAGGAGAACTGTTCATCTTGTTCTTAGGTGACCCTATAAGGATAAAAAGAGTAAGGAGGACACTTCCCAAACCATCATTGTAGGTCACGTAAGACCCCCCCCAAGCAACCCTGTTTGGACACACAGATGGACAGACAGACACGAGGATGGATGGGAAAGTAGCCAAAAGGGATAGGGTATCACGATTGCTTAACCTTAAATATATAGATAGTAGATGTTTCTTCTGTATTAGCTAAGTGGAATACTTGGGAATTTAATGTATAAATATTGTCAAGAAACTTGCATTGTTGTTCTTGGTTTGGAAAACTTTCACCAGCACCCAGGCCTGAATGAAAAGTAAAATATCTCCTGAGTATTTGAGAATTGGCTCATTGAACACTGAGTAACAAATCCACTTTTCTGGAAGCAATATGATTGTGACAAGAAGTTTTTGTGTTTTTTTTTTTCCTCTGAGACTCGTCCATAAATAAAATAGCAAACCATACCTGGGTTAAAAAAAAGAGTATCATAGGATCATAGTATCATAGAATCACAAGGTTTGAAACGACCTGCAAGATCATCTAATCCTACCGTCCTCCTTTACCACTGCTACCACAAGCTACTAAACCATATCTCGTAACTGCTCATCCAGATGCCTCTTCAACACTGCCAGAGACGGTGAATTCATCACCTTCCTGGGCAGGACATTCCAGGTGTCTAACCACTCTCTAAGAGAAAAAGTTCTTCCTTATGTCTAATCTAAACCTCCTCTAGTACAACTTGCAGCCGTTTCCTCAGGTCCTGTTTGTTGCCTGGGAGAAGAGGCCAAACTCCTCCTCATCACAACATCCCTTCAAGAAGTTGTAGAGTGCAATAAGGTCTCCTCTGAGCCTCCTCTTCTCCATACTAAACAATCCCAGCTCCCTCAGCTGCTCCTCCTAAGATCTGTGCTCCAGAACCCCTCACCAGTTTTACTGCCCTTCTCTGGCTGTGCTCCAGTGCCTCAATGTCTTTTTTTTAGCGAAGGGCCCAAAACTGAACACAGTTCACCAGTGCTGAGTACAGGGGGATGATTACCTTCCTGCTGCTGCTGGCCACACTATTTCTAATGCAGGCCAGGATGCTGTATCCATATTCACTTTCATATCAAACACCATTTTGTTAGACTTCTCCTCTGCTTCCATATATCCCACAGCAACAAAATTTAATGGTATACTGGTGTGAATGTTCAGCCTCTGTTGCCATGCCACCCCCATCTGCATCTGATATTGTGGCCCAACATAATAAAATAGGAGGCATTAATTCTGCAGCAGCTCATAACATTCTATAGATAGTTACGAGAAAATGGAAAAATGACATGAAGATAGTCTTTGAAATTTTACTGTCTATCTTTGTCTCCTTTGTCTCCATACTACATTGACGATATTTTGTGAGTTGCATGTTCTGTCACAATACTAAGTACCATTCCAAAGTACCTGTTACCTGTTTTGTTCTTTTAGAATATACATATTCAACTGTACACAAGACACTATTCTGATTTTTTTTTTTTTTTTTTTTTTTTTTTTTGCATTCAGTCTAAATGGACCTAGAAAAGATGATTCTTAAAAGTTATCAAAGTTGTCTTTATTTTTATTTATTTATTTATTTCCAAAGGAAGAAGAGGAGAAATTACAGTGGAAAATAGCTCAAGGTTTTAGATAAGGACAGGGAGATCACCTAACAATTACTGTTATGAGCAAAATGAGTCAGTGTAGGGAGATTAATATAATTTATTTGGTATTAATAACAAACTACAGCAGTGAGAAATTAAAGCAAACTAAAAACATTTTATTCTAACTCCTCTTACA
Organism: Centrocercus urophasianus; assembly: GCF_019232065.1. NCBI lineage: Eukaryota > Metazoa > Chordata > Aves > Galliformes > Phasianidae > Centrocercus > Centrocercus urophasianus. The sequence goes on from NW_024885532.1 coordinate 5,562,532, forward strand.
TTGAAGCATAAGGAAACAGGGAGAAGGGGCTATGGTCAGTCCATAATGCTTCATCTTTGCTGCTCCTTCATCGTAACTCTCTTCCACTGCTCCAGCATATATTATCTCCAATGGGATGCCATCTCTCCTAAACTAATCCAGTTTAAAACATCAGCTTTACAGTTTAATTTTAAACATCAGCTTATTACAGATTGCATTTCTTCAATAACTGCTCCAGTATGGGTCCATAGAATGGAGGCTATCCTTCAAGAACAGTGAGTTCCAGAATGGCTGCCCCATGGCCAGTAGCTTTCTCAGATCTCTTGCTCCACTTAGACTCTTCTCCAGAAGCTGCAGGTTTGTCCCAGAATCTTCTCTATGGGCCTTCAATGGGCTGTATCCCCCCTGCATCCCCATGGGCTTCTCCATGGGCTTCAGTGTGGAGATCTGTTCCACACGCTGCTCCTGGAGGAAGACAGCCTACTATAGGTATCTTAATGGGCTGCAGGGTACTTCTGCTTCTGTATCTGGGGTACCTCCTCCTTCTTCTTCTGAACTGATCTTTGCATCTGCAGAGATATTTCACTTTATATTTTCTCACTTATCTCTTCCAGCTGCTGCTGCACAGAAGATTTTTTCTCCTTTCTTAAACATGCTCTTACAAAGGCAAAATCAGCACCTCTCACTGGCTCTGCTTTGGACAGCATCAGGTCCCTTTTGGAACCATGTGGAACTGGCTTGTATCTATAATGGGCAGCTTCTGGGCTTCTCAGAGGACAGCCCAGCAGCCTCCCTGTCCCACAACAAAAACCTTTCCATGCATAGAAAGTTGAATGGTTATTGTTTCATTGCTTTTGTCAGCCAAATTATGTTCTGAATTACATTACTTATTTTTTCTTCTATTTCCTTTTTTCAGTGACATTCTACAACGATGTTTCTGGCAAAATCATCAGGGACGCTACTTGGCTGCTAGATTTTGACTGTGAACGCATGCTAAATAGAAAGAAACAAACAACATGGATGATGTCTAACATGACTGCAAAATAAGTCCAAATAGCCAAGGAAGATCTGGTGCTGGAAAATCTGTAAAAGAAAAAGGAGCTTCTATTTCCTTCCTACTGATTCATATTGTCAGCAATGAAAGCATAAGGTTCAGAAAACTATGTGTTTACTAGCACAGCAGAAAAGTAGTCAGTCATTTATTATATATGCTGCTTCACAGTGTAATCTCTTACTGTTTAGAAGTAGTAGAACTGTCAGATTAAAAATAAATATTTTATTACTTGTAACAGTAATGAGTTCTTGCTTTGATGTATAATCCATTATTAAAATCACCAAATCTTTTTTTAGGCTAACTTATGTGGGTCACCATTAGGGCTTTGTAAAATAGAGTTTTCTAGCCAGATGGTTAGAAGTTGTCATTAAATTAGCATGAATCAGTCAGTATTCCATCAGTTAACCTCATGTTCTATAAATGGCAGATGAGTTTTCTTTGTACTGATTATATAATTTACAGCATCTGCCCATTTTCTGCTTGACTGTGTCCTGTCTGAAATGGTCATTTCCCCAAACCTGCTAGAGCCAATCAAAAACCTGCTAACTTTGCAGGAAGACTGCAGGCACATGGCTATTCAGCTTCTATTTTCACCATGGGGTGCTTAACTATTATGTACGACTATGGAAAAACTTGTAGAAGAAAGTAATAAAAGTGCTGAAGAGTAAAAAGCATGGTCATGGCACAAGTTATGACAGAAGAGGAGAAGATGTTCATCTGTGTATATTTTCCAGTTGAATAGTTATTTTATGAATGGATTTTGATTAATGAATTGGGAGAAAGCAATCATTATAGAATTATAGGATTCCTATGTATGAAATAAAATTGCCTTATAATTGTAACTTTTTGTTTATATGTATGGATTTTGGGGGTAATGCTTACACATTCCTAAAAAGAAATGGTCAAATACCAAGAAAAGAATAAACTGGAAAATAGGCAAAAAGCTGGATGTAAACATCCTCACTGTTTACTAACAAAATACAATACCATTTATGACTTTTCTATTTGCATATTGCAGAACTAACAGATGCCTACCATGTATGAAGGCTGCTCTGAAAGTTTGTGCCTTCTATTTTATTATGTTGGCACATGACACCAGAGGTAGATGTTGGTGGTACAGCATTACAGTCCTGTCAGTATTCTGCTAAATGTTATTGCCAAGTGACAGATGGTAGCAAAAGGGCAGTCTGACAAAATGGTGTCTGGCATGGAAGTGCATATGAAGCAAAGAAGTGTCATTGAATTCCTCCACATGAAAAGAAATGCACCCACTGACATTTGTCATTGATTGTTGAAAGTTTATGGAGACCAAAGAATGAATATGAGCACAGTGAGGCAGTGAGAAGTATATTTCAGCGGTGCTGATGACAACAGTGGGTCACCTCCACTGGTGCAGTTTGTTACAAGTACGGCATGCAGGCTCTTGTTTATTGCTGGTAAAAAATCACAGCTGATGGTAGTGACTACGCTGAAAAACAGTGTTTTGTACCTGAGAATTTGCTGTATTAAATACTGTTATTGTGCTCTTTGTAGCTATTGCGGTTTCCATGGAAATAAATAGGAGGCATTACTTTCAGAGCAACCTACATATTTTCCATTACAGTGCATAAGCTATGTAAGATTTCAGGTACATTGAAAACAAGGAGATCTACCTAGCCACTACTTTGGTAAAATCATATAATTGTTCTGGTCAGAAAACTTGTTTATCTACATGGACTGAATCTTCTGACTCTTGTGATCCCACTATGAAAACCATTTGCATAAAGAAGAGAAGATTTCCTTCATCTGAGTGAATTATTTAAATAAGTGAAAATGTAGCACACATCATTTGAGAATCGGCCTTTTCCTTTGACAAAAAAAATATTCTAAGGAATATTCAAACTACCATTCTGGTTTCAGATCTGTACAGATCTTGACTAATGACAGAAAGCTGACTCACCTGGGATCTCTGCCTACTTTCAGCTCTTCAAAAGAGGCAACTCCCCTGTCATCATGTAGTAGTCAAAACAAGAGTAGAAAAACAAAACAAAATGAAGCAAAAATTATTATTCATCTTTAGTTCTAATACCATTTTTCTTTCAAAATTTCTCTTTATTTTTTCCCTTCAGTACATTGTTTTTCCAAGAGTTTATTTAATGGTTTGAATACTACCTTTTCTCAGCATATTCACAGAATCACCCGGATCACCAGATTACAGAATCACCCAGATCACCAGCCTGGCCCGGGTTGGAAGGGACTTCAATGATCGTAAATCTCACTCCTTCTTTTTCTATCTTTTTCAGGAGAAAGCTTATTTGTACATGGAATATGCAAGTTACTTCATGATCAGTTTGCATCTGTTATTATGTGAATATCATACACAGCACATTTGAATGGAACACTAACATTCTGTTTGCCCCAGACTGATCTTGCCAAAGTGGAAGACAATCATCATCTGGGGAAAAGTAAGTATTGTCTTCTTGAATACTGAAGGGAAGAAAAAAATCAAGTCTCCATTTCAGCTAATGGAAGAAAGTTAACATTTCTTAATCAGAAAATCAAAGTGAATGAAATCAGGCATATGTCTGTAATCTGATACTGAAGACAGAGTCACACATAAATGCAATATTAGAGTGCTGTACTCCTTTCTGACTTTTGACAGACTATTTAACTCTATTATTTTTAGGATCAATAATGACATACTACTGCCACAGGGTAGTTCTCATTATAAACAACTGTAAAAGTGTCTCTTTCAAAAGCTTATACAATTAGTTCACATCATGATTGTCAGAATAAATTGCACTTTGGAGAGTTCCCATTCCTCATTTAACATGGCACAGAGCCTGCTGCCTACTTTTTTGTGATATTGCACAAAAATCCAGTGGAGACTTCTGTGCTTAATATAGTGACAGAATGTCTAGGTTGGGACTTTTGAAAACAGACTGGAACAGACGTGGAATCTAAAAATTTCTCCAAATGGTGACAAATATAATTCCAAGAAAGGTCCAGTTTAATTTATTCTTACATTTATTACTGTTTCTGTTTTTCTCTTCTAGATAAATATCTTCAAATTGCAAATCTATAAAACGTTTTCATGGAGAATTATTGAGTAATGAATTCAAATGAGGAGATTTCAAGTAAATTTAAAAAATTAAAAATTCTGTTCTGTTTTTTTTTTTTTTTTTTTTTTTTTTTAACAAAATGGTGGAATAGTTTAAATACTGTAGGACTATATTCCAACTTTCATTATAATTGTAGTATGATCATTTATCTGACAAATTAACCATGTTTTCCACATAGTGTATTATGATTCTACTATATGCTCACTTGTCCTAGGATCTTAAGATTCGTTAAATCCTGTTCACTGCAAAGAAGTCTGCCCTCAGGTTCCACATCCTCAGAAAATCTTACTTGTCTGTGATTTACAGCCCAGCAGAATGGCTAGAATATCCTGAAGGATATCACTGGGAAAGATCCACAAGGTTCATTGAATCTAACTCAGACTCCACATCTCCACATTGGATCACCCAATAATCAAACTGCATGCCTTGAGATCATTGTATAGAGCTTGAAGTCAGTCAGTTTTGTTTGCTGTGACCACGCTTTGGGGTACCTGTTTGATTGTCCAACAACCCTCTCCGTGAAGAACCTTTTCCTAACACCCAACCTGACCCTTCCATTATGCATTTTCATGGCATTTTCTCGGATCCTAAGAGATCCAGAGAGAAGAGATTAATGCGTCCTTCTCCGCTCCCTTTGTGCTTGTAGGCCTATGTGAAGTTTCCCCTCAGACTCCTCCAAAATGAACAATCCAAGTGACTAATTTTTCTCCTCATCCATCTTCCACATTAGGCCTTTCACCATCTTTGTTTCCCTCTTTTGGACATTTGGACACTTTTGTGTCCTTCTTATACTGTGATACACTAAACTGCCCACAGTATTCAAAGTGATGCCTTCCCTATTGATTTGTTAATCACCTACATAAATGTGCCCTTTGCATTCTTGCGACAGTATCCTTTTCACTGTTCACAGCCTTCTCCTTTAACCTAGCCATTATGCCCAAGGCCTTGCTCAGAACTGATAACACAGTCTTGCAATATAGTATAAGTCAATGTCACGCATGTCACGTCCCACCACTGAAGAGAGGGAGCAGTGACCAGATGCGTAAATTTCTCCTGTTTAGATTAGGGTAAAACTGACACTCAAGATCCAAACACAATCATTAATTTTAATGAAAATCTCTATACTGCAATTTTCTTAAAAATATTGGCACTCCTACAGTTATATCTATCTATCTGATTCGTGCAACTAAACTATGTGACTTTATAAGAAGTCAAAATAAGCCTTGCATTACTTAACTGCTTTACAACCGAAAAAGAAAGGAGAAGAACAGAGAGGGAGGGCAGACACAAAAGAGAAAGACAGAGAAAGTGATTATTAGTCTGAGTTTCAGCATTGCTCTAGGCACTAAGGATTCACTGGTCTGTGAGGGCACTCATTCAGAAATTCTAAGGTACTGAAGTTTCAAAGGACCTCCGAGTTTCTCTAAGGCAGTTAACTGGGAGTTCTGGACAGAGCAAGAATGCTGACTCTAAGATAAATTAGGTTTGGCACTTAAGTAACAAGCAGCAAAGTATTTATTAGTTATAATTTTTGAATTTTGGAGAGGTCAGATGAAGAGTAAATGTTCACCAACTTAAATATCAAGACACAGTAATCAGCTGGTTACTAGGAGAAAAAAAAATATTTTTTAAAAATTAAATTGCTATATATCCTACAGAAGTTTCAACGCACATAATAACTAGTAAAAGTAACTAGTAATAATGCATTTGTATACAGGCACTGATATATCCCATATGACATCCAAGATTATATGCGGAAATATTTGAACTATTACCACAGCATGACTAAATCTTCAGACTGTAATTAATCTCTGCTTACTCCTCTAAAAAAAAGGAATGAAAAATTTAAGTGCTAGACAATACTATCAGCACAGGGTCCTAGCTCTGCTTTTTGCTAGGCCCACATTCTTCACAATCACAAATTTGACCAAGGCCTGGTCACTACAGCCCAGGATGCCTCCAATCTTAAGTTCTCTCATGCTCTCTGCTGCATTGGTGAGCATTAGGTCCAGTAAGGCTTCACCTTGGGTTGTTCCATCTATTACCTGGACCAGGAAATTGTCCTCAACAGACTCCAGTAATCTCCTGGATTATCTGCCACCTGCCATGCTACTATCCCAGCAGATATCCCCCATCAGGACAAGAGCCAGCAAGCACAACACCTTTTGCATCTGAAGCAAGAAGGCCTTGTCAACAGGCTCCCCTTGATTAGGTGGCCTGTAGCAGACCCCAACAACTAGATGCTCTTTACTGGACTGATAACTTGATTTTTACCTGCAAGCTCTCCACCTGACTGTGGCTGTTCCTCAGACACAGTTCTTCACAATCTATCCACTTCCTAACATACAGGACAATTCCACCACCCCTGTTACCCTGTCTATCCCTTCTGAAAAAGCTGTAGTCCTCAATCAGGGTATTCCAATCATGGGATTCATCCCACTATGTGATAGCAATTAGGTCATACTTTCCCAACTGTGCCACAGTTTCCAGCTCTTCCTGTTTATTTCCCATGCTGCTCACATTGGTATAGAGGCTCTTCAGCTTGGCTATTGGCCTTGTTGCCTTGTCGGAGGAGCCCTCCCTAGTACCTCCAGGACAAGCTTGGGGTTTTCCCTCACCGTCTCCCAAGGTGACAGCATTTCTCCGCCTTCCTCTGTCACCTCGTACACCCTCTTCCCCCATCATATCTACTTTAAAGCCTTGCTGACCAGCCCAGCCAGCTTGTTCCTAAGATTTTTACTGGCTTGTTTATTTCTTAGACATCAAGTAGTATATTTGTTTTAATTTTATTATATTTGTTATGTTTTATTATTTGTTGTTATTATTTATTATTTATTTCTTTTTAAATTAATAAAACAAACAAACACATAAACCAAAAAGCAGCACACAAATTGACAATAAGTTACATTTGAGAGCTAGTATAATACATAAGGGATATGATTTTCTTTTGTCATTTCTGGTTTGCTTTCATACAGTAATAAGGCGGCAACAGTGACAGCTATACTCATACGCTGATGAGCAAGTTAGCATGTAAATTACAGTCATTCCATCTGTAGTGGGGAAGAATGTGATGAAATATTATTAATGTGTTAGGCTTTTTTTGTTTCTTTTCTTTTCCTGACAGGATTTCTTGTCCTTCATTTGCATTTTGTAAAAGATTGATTTAAGATTTGGGGAATTTTTAATGGTCTGATGATCATGCAGTGATTAGCGAAGGGTTCAGAAAATTCTCCCTCATCTGTTATCTATGTCTTGTGAATATGATTAAAACATTGTGAATTTCAAGGCTGAAGTTCTTCCTGCCAATACATGTAGTGAAAAAGGTGTTTATAATGTTCATATTTTTAAGTTCAGTTGCAGTGGAAAGTTTTAACCGTGATTTCGATTTATGTGGCTAAATCTGGGTTCTCTGAGAAGAGGCCAATGAGCATATCAGGTCCATTGAACTCATCAGACAGTCTGGTGTCCCCTCTGGGAAATACGTATTTATGTATTTATGTGCATATGTACATATGTATATATTAAATTTATACAAATATATATTTATTTATATATATATTCAACAGATGAAGAGAAAGCTGAGGTGCTGAATGAGTTCTTCACCTCGGTCTTCACTGGTGGCCAGGATTCTAGTCTTTTTCACGTCCCTGAACCCTGCATCCCCAAACCTCTATGTGGGGACCAAGGAGGTAAATCCCTCCCCACTGTAAGGGCAGAGCAAGTCCGAGAGTGCCTCCTTAGACTGAATGAATACAAGTCTATGGGGCCAGATGGCGTGCATCCCAGGGTCCTGAAGGAGCTGGCTGAGGTGGTTGCCGAGCCGCTCTCCATCATATTTGAGAAGTCGTGGCTGTCAGGTGAGATCCTGCATGACTGGAGGAAGGGTCACGTCACTCCCATATACAAGAAGGGGAGCAGGGAGGACCCGGGGAACTACAGGCCAGTGAGTCTCACCTCCGTGCCTGGGAAGATCATGGAACAGATCCTCCTGGACAACATGCTCGATCACATAAAGAATGAGCATGTGATCCGAGACAGCCAGCACGGCTTCACCAAAGGAAGGTCATGCCTAACTAATCTTGTGGCCTTCTATGATGGAGTGACTGCATTGGTGGACGAAGGGAAGGCGACCGATGTCATTTACCTGGACCTGAGCAAGGCCTTTGACATGGTCCCCCACCACATCCTCATCTCCAAATTGGAGGGAAGTGGATTTGATGGGTGGACGACCCGATGGATAAGCAATTGGTTGAAAGGCCGCTGACAGAGGGTGGTGGTCAATGGCTCTATGTCCAGGTGGAGGCCGGTAACAAGTGGTGTCCCCCAAGGGTCTGTCTTGGGACCGGTGCTCTTTAACATCTTTATTAATGACATCGATGAGGGAATTGAGTGCACCCTCAGCAAGTTTGCTGAAGACACCAAGCTGAGTGGTGCAGTCGATACGGTGGAAGGAAGGGATGCCATTCAGAGGGACCTCGACAGGCTGGAGGGCTGGGCTAGGGTGAACCTAATGAGGTTCAACACGGCAAAGTGCAAGGTTTTGCATTTGGGCCGGAAGAACCCCAGGCACCCGTACAGGCTGGGAGGAGTGGTCCTTGAGAGCAGCTCGGCAGAGAAGGACCTGGGGGTCCTGATGGACGAGAGACTGAACATGAGCCAGCAGTGCGCTCTGGCAGCTCGAAAGGCAAATGGGATCCTGGGCTCCATCAGGAGAGGGGTGGTCAGCAGGGACAGGGAGGTGATTGTCCCTCTCTACTTGGCTCTTGTGAGGCCCCATCTGGAGTACTGTGTCCAGGTGTGGAGCCCTCAGTACAAGAAAGACATTGAGATTTTGGAAAGGGTCCAGAGGAGGGCGACTAAGATGATCAGGGGGCTGGAGCACCTACCCTATGAGGACAGGCTGAGGGAGTTGGGCTTGTTCAGCCTGGAGAAGAGAAGGCTGCGTGGTGACCTCATTGCAGCCTATCAATACCTGAAGGGAACCTACACCCACAAGGGGAGTAAACTCTTCAAAAGGGCTGACAACAGCAGGACTAGGGGAAATGGATCCAAGTTGAAGGAGGGAAGATTTAGGTTGGATGTTAGGGGGAAGTTCTATACAAGGAGAGTGGTTAGGCCCTGGAACAGGCTGCCCAGGGAGGTTGTGGATGCCCCGTCCTTGGATGTGTTTAAGGCCAGGTTGGACGGGGTCCTGGGCAACCTGATCTGAATGTGTGTGTTTGGTGGCCCTGCTAGGCAGGGGGGTTGGAACTACATGATCCTTGAGGTCCCTTCCAACCCGGGTGATTCTGTGATTCTGTGATTCATACTGAGAGAGTTAGGACTGTTGAGCCTGGAGAAGGATCCAGGAAGGCCTCATAGTGGCCTTTCAACATATAAGAGGAAAGATTCTCTAGCAGGGTCTATTGTGAAAGAGTCATATAATTAAAGATCGTCTAGTTCCAACTTCTCTACCATGGATAGGGTTGCCAACCACTAGATCAGGCTGCTCATGGCCCCATCCAACATAACCTTGAATGCCTCCAGGATAGGGCATACAAAGATTCTCCATGAAACCTGTTCCAGTGACTTGCCACTCTTTGGATAAATAATTTCTTCCTAACTTTGTCGATCAGGACCCACAAGTCCTCCACAAGACTATCTCAGTGAGTTCTCTCAGTCTGTAGTCATATCTGAGACTACCATGATCAAAGTACAACACCTTGCACTCGGTCTTGTCAAACCTGATTAAATTCTCATTTATAGTTCCAGATCTTACATAACATTCACAGAATCACAGAATCACAGAATGCCAGGGTTGGAAGGGAACTCAAGAATCATGAATCTACAATCCCATTCCAAATGCAGAGCCACCTACTTCACATTTAATACTAGACTAGGCTGCCCAGGGTCCCATCCAATCAGGCCTTGAACACCTCCAGTGACAGGGCATCCACAACCTCTCTGGGCAGCCTGTTCCAGCACCTCACCACTCTCTCTGAAAAGAACTTCCCCCTGACATTCAATCTAAATCTTCTTTCCCTCAACTTCAAACCATTTCCATTTATTCTGCTGTTTTCTACCCTTTCAAAGAGTCGATTCCCCTCCTGTTTGTAGGCTCCCTTTAGGTACTGAAAGGCTGAAATGAGGTCACCCCGCAGCCTTCTTTTCTCCAGGCTGAACAAGCCCAGCTCCCTCAGCCTGTCCTCATAGGGGAGGTGCTCCAGTCCCCTGATCATCTTGGTGGCTCTCCTCTGGACCCTCTCCAACTTCTCTCTGTCTTTCTTGTACTGGGGCCTCCAGACCTGGACGCAGTATTCCAGATGGGGCCTCACAAGAGCAGAGTAGAGGGGGACACTCACCTCCCTGCCCCTGCTGGCTACCCCTCTTCTAATGGTGCCCAGGATCCCATTTGCTTTTCGAGCTGCAAGAGCACACTGCTGGCTCATGTTAAGCTCTTCATCAAGACCCCCACGTCCTTCTCCGCAGGGCTGCTCTCAAGGACCGCTCCTTCCAGTCTGTATGGATGTCTGGGATTTCTCTGGCCCTCATTAGGTTCACCTGGGCCCATCTTTCAAGCCTGTTGAGGTCCCTCTGAATGGCATCCCTTCCTTCTACCATGTCACCCGCACCACTCAGCTTGGTGTCATCAGCAAACTTGCTGAGGGTGCACTCAATTCCATCGTTAATGTCATTGATAAAGATGTTGAAGAGCACCGGTCCCAAGACAGACCCCTGGGGGACGCTGCTCGTTACCAGCCTCCACCTGGACATAGAGCCATTGATGACCACCCTCTGTCTGCGGCCTTTTAACCAATTTCTTATCCATCGAGTGGTCCACCCATCAAATCCACATCCCTCTAATTTGGAGATAAGGATGTGGTGGGGGACCATGTTGAAGGCCTTGCTTGAGTCCAGGTAAATGACATCGGTAGCATTTCCCTTGTTCACCGATGCCATCACTCCATAGAAGGCCACCAGATTGGTCACCAATCCCCTGATGAAGCCGTGCTGTCTTGGATCACACGTTCATTTGTCATGTGATCAAGCATGTCATCCAGGAGGATCTGTTCCATGACCTTCCCAGGCACAGAGGTGAGAATCACCAGCCTATAGTTCCCCTGGTCCTCCTTGCTCCCTTTCTTGTAAATGGGAGTGATGTGACCCTTCCTCCAGTCATCTGGGACCTCACCTGGCAGTTATATTCTAAAATTCTATTTGCTAAGCATTTTATTTTGTAAGAAAAAATGTATAACAGCATTTGCCATTAAGTGTGGTACAGCACGTCACTATAGAATTTTCTGAATTTAAAGCATAAAAATTGAATGTGCAGCTATACTCTTTATAAGAACAGTACATAACTCGCCTCTATATATTTTCTTCAGTATATTCATTATTTTTTCTTCTTCATTTTCATCGTTTACGAAATTAATCATATGATAAAGTCATAGATTTTAAGACCTCTTTTTTTTTCTTGATACCTATTTTGAACATATTTGTAAAAATATTCTTGAAGTCAATATGAAACTGCAGACTTGCATGGTACTTTAATTAATTTTCCTATTTTTTGTTAAGTAGAGTTTGTCTTATGGCTGAACAACCTTTCCATGGTAAAGAGACGTGAACTAAACCACAATCAAGCAGGTTTTTCATTATCTTTCAGGGAACATTTTAATTTGCATGTAGAAAACAATGAGTAGTTTTCCTGACAGTAGGATGGAATCTTTACCTCAGTATCTTTGCAATAATTTGGGGTTATATAATAACATTAGGGGTTTATAACAGTGAAGAAAATAAAATTGCCTGTGTATATTTATGTACAAATATGTAGATTGCTTCAAAAGTAATGTCTTCTATTTATTTCCATGGAATCTACAACAGATAAAAATAGCAATGTTTGGTTAAAGAAGGCTGAGTTACTAAATGAGGTTTTTTTTTGTTTTGGTTTGGTTTGTTGTTTTTTTTTTTTTCCTTGCTCTTCAATGGCATGCAGGATTCTCACATCCCTGAAGTTCACATCCCCGAGTTTCTAGGTGGGAACTGGGGGAGTAAATTGCTCTGTAAGGGCAGAGCAATTCTGAGACCACCTCATTAGACTGAATACATACAAGTCTATGGGGCTGGATAACATACATCAAAGGTCCTAAAGGAGCTGGCTGTTGTGGTTGCTGAGCCTCTCTCAATTGCATTTGAAAAGTCTTGTCTGTCAGGCAAAGTCCCCAGGGACTCCCATTTATAAGAAAGGGAGGAAAAAGGACCCAAAAAATCCCAGGCTGGTGAGACTCTCCTCTGTACCTGGGAAGATCATAGAACAAATCCTCCTAGGAGACATGTTAAGGCACATGAGGGTTGAATAGGTGATTTGAGACAGACAGAATGGCTTTTCCATGAGAAAGTCGTGCCTGACAAATCTGATGTCCTTCTATGATGGAGTGATGACATCTACCTGGACTTGTGCAAGGCCTGTGACATGGTCCCTCAACCACATTCTTTTCTCTAAATTGGAGAGATACGAATTTGAGGGGTCTACTATTTGGCGGATAAGAAACTGGTTGGAAGGACACAAATAAAGGGTTGTGTTGAATGGCAATATGTCCAGGTGGAGGCTGATGAAAAGTGGTGTCTCCCAGTGGTCTGTCTCAGGGACAGTGCTCTTCAATATCTTCATCAGTGACATAAGTGATGGGCTCAAGTGCACTCTTAGCAAGTTTGCTGATAACCAAGTTGAGTGGTGTGGTTGCCGCATTAAAAGGAAGGGATGACATCCAGAGGGACCTCAACTATCATGAAATGTGAGGCCCTTGTGAACTTACTGAGGTCCAACATAGCAAAGTGCAATTTTTTGCACTTGAGTTGTAGTAATCCCAAGTATGTATGCAGATTGAGAGAACTCCTTGACAGTACCCCTGTTTTTGAATGAAATCTCAAATAGCTGTATCTTAAGAGTTTTGCTGGTTTTGCTGGTTTGCTAAACTTGCTCTTGTTTGTTGTTACTGGCTTTTTTTTTTTTTTTCTTTTTTTCTCCCTTTATTTCTCATACTGAACATAGATCATTATGAATGCAAATACTTTCTGCGTACTATCAGATCAACAAATGTTATGTAACAGGAACAATATTATATATAATGCTTTTTAAAACTGACTAGAAAATATTTATCTTCCTTTGTTGTCCTGTGTGAGTTCATTATTTTGTATCTTCATTATCCATAAATGTCATGATTTTATGATTTTGGTTATCAGTATTCCACATCATAATATCATGGAATGCACTGGGGGTTTGACTGTTGATGCTTAAGTTCTGGGTGCCTGTCCGGAGGAGAAGAACTACATTTCCCCAGGGGGTTTTGCAGTCAGCGAGAAGATATAACTCCTGGCAAGGTCACCTGATGCTCTCCTCTTCACCTGCTCTTCTCTGTCTGCTTTTCTTCATTGGCTCAACTGGATTGCACTTCTCACCTCAGTGAGCCTATCCACCTTTCAGACACACTCTCTCTCTCATTACATTTTGATTTATTAGCTTCAATTCCATTATACAGCATTATCTTGCATTATGATACTATATTTAGTAAATTAGTTTGTTTCACCTCAGATTGTTGCCGCTGTTTTCAATTATTTTAGGGTCCTCTGTTTCCCTTTTCTGGAGCCACGGATCTGCGGATCCCTCTGCCCCACTAGACTGCCGAACCAGTCCGTAAACCGCTGACAATTCAGCATCTTAAAGATTTCATTAACTAAGAGCATATGCTAATTACTTTGAAAGTGGAAAAGGCATCACTGTCCTCCTTATATGAAATAACCAGAGAAGTCAAAAAACTGCCCAGGAGAATTCCTTATTCACACAAATCCAAGCAGCCAAAGCAAGTTGTTTCCTTCAGTAAAGTTATAAAGTGATTTAGAGTGGGTGCTGTTGAGGGTATAACAACTTGCATGAAAGAATTCAATATCATTTGTACAAGAAAAATAATTATAACAGAAGACATGATTCTGTAGTTCATTATTGTGTTCTGTATCACTGTTGGGCTTCATTCAATTGAAGTTTAATGCCAAGTGCCTTCAACAATACTTGGAACAGTGATTAGAAACAAAATTACTGTGTTTCTTTCTGAAATGCACAATTGCATTGCTTCTTGTTTTTATCTGATTTATTCATTAATTGATTTAAACAAAAAAAATGAAGGTTATTCAGTTTTCTTACTACAACTCTAAATAAAATTGCACTCAACCCCTTTCAAGGTCCTAAAGAAATCATATGTGGGATTCCCTCTTTTTGCATACACGGAATGCTATCAAATACAAGACTAGCAAACAATGATGTAATAGATATAAGAAAACTCTTTCAGTAATTGCAGTGGCTTTTTTTTCCCTGTATTCCTTTTAATTAAGTAAAATAAAAATAAGAGCAGGTTACATTAGATACAGGAACAGTAAAGTACACGTCAATGTAGATATGACAAGTCAAGGAAATAATTCTGCATTTTAAAAATAAAGTTTGCTTAGGAAGATCATTTTGATAAACTGGCAAGAGATTGCATTAGAAGTTATAAATTTCTCACGAATCTCAAAGCTTCAAAATATTATTTCCTTCCGGGAATTCATTATATAACGTTCCAGATCTCTGTGCTCATCTAAATCAAACGTAGTACAGGAAGACAGTGGAAGAGCAACAAAGGAATATTACAAGAGAATTTGGACAAATCTGATAGAAATGAAAGCAGACTACTCAAAATGACTCATTAAAAATTCTCAGTAGAGGCATCCCAGGAGGCATGCCTCGAGACATGAGCTTGGGATCACGATACTCAAGCTACATAATATTGTACCTTCTTTGAGAAATACCACTGACAGCTCTTTTTAAGCATTTTCATTTGTCTTTATTAATACTTTTGGTAAAAGAACAATTTCTTCTGTAATATTTTTAGAATTGCTTCTTGCTTTGTCTCCTTTGACAAAGTCTGAAGCTACATACATGATCAAAATCAAAGATGTGTTCCCAGATTAAATACTATTTTCTTTATTTTTTGTTTGTTAGTTTCCATATGCCTTTTATTTAAAAAGAGCTGAAACACAACATTCCTCATCTTTTTTTCTTTAATACTTTTATTTTTATCCATTTATAATCGAAGTTAGGCAACTCATGCTGTTAATAATCGTATTTGATTCTATATGAAAAAAGCTTATTATATAAAACTGTTGATTTTAGTTTAAATATTCCAGTGTTTAATAGCATAATATAAGTATTATTTTGAAAGTATAAATGCTGACATACAATGTTGACTGATTCAAGAAAATTTAAAACAAGGAAGATGAATACCTGTATAATATGTATGAATTTTTTTTTTTTCTCTTTTTTACTGTATTCATATCATGGCTTTTTATTAATTAGGTATGCAATGAATTTCAAAAGACAGATTCTGCAGTCTACACTTCAATTAATTTCACAAATATGTAGTCTTGACTTAAACAAGACTGTTATTCAGTACATAGACAGGTTGCTTATGAGAAATAATGATTTGGTCAAAGGGTTTGATAAAGAGTTTGATAAAGAGTTTGAGCTCAAGTGTTGGGTAAAACTCAACATATATTCATTCATGTACAACTTTTTATCCTTTCATACTTGAAACTCAGTGGAGAACTATGGTATGACTAAAAGCAAGAGATCTCATTTTTTGATCATGTGTTTCAAAGTTCTTCATTTTGAGACTAACTGGTCATACAGATGAATAATATTATTTAGAGGAATTGAAGTCTGAATCCAGATTCTATGCAAAAGAAAATAACTACAATAATAAAGAAGTGGAATACATCTAAGTGATTGATTCAGCACATTGTAAATCTTTTTGTATGAACTATATACAGTTCAGCCACTCAGAGAGCTTCCTATGATAGAAGAATTTAGGCACTGTGCTTGAGGTGAAACCTAGAAAAATACTATTTTTTTCTTATTATAGATAAAACTAAGCTTCACTACTAAAACATTGATTAGAACCTTGCTCTAGTTTAGTATAGTGACTGCAGAGTTATAAGTGATGACTTTTCAAACTAGATTTAGTCTGTGTTATAATGCTAATCACTTAATATTTGTTTTACAGTAAAGGCAGGCACTTGCAGCTTTCTATATCAAGAGGAAATTAACTTTCAATTTACCTATTTTTATTGTCTGTGGTTATAACAAAATGCAAATGCTGTTCTGCAAGTAACATGTCCTATTTTATTATAGTTGCCCACCATTTCAGACGCAGATGTTTGTTGTGTAGCAGTAAAGGCTGAATTGTCACACCCATACAGCATTAAATTTTATCGCTTTGGCAGCAGAAAGGTACCTCTGCTTTCTTTTTCAGCGAAAAAGAAATTCGCTGTATCTTTCTTATCAGAGAAAGATACCTTTCTCTGCTGGAGAAAGGTATCTCTCCGAAGTACCCATAATATAAAACCTTAATTAGTAGTTATTTGAAAAGTGTTAAGAATAATTTTATTGTAATTTGTTTAAAGATAAATAGTGGGTAAATAGAAAATACTGAATTAGTTTTGTTCTTTAAATTTGTTTCCACAGTTGGGAAAGCTTGCTTTTCCTGTTTTATTAATATGGCATTCCAGTAATCTCCAACTTCTTCCACATCTTAGCCAGTCTAACATAAAAACTGGTGCTGTGTTCACTAATCACTTGAAATTGAGATGAAGGATAAGCTGTGCAAAGAGTAAAGACTGAAAAGCTTAGACTTAACTATTTACATTAAACCTCTGTAATCTGATAACTATGTGAGATGTCTGCTGTTCAAGTAACGTACTTACAAAGGTAGATAGAAGTTATATATTTTTTTCATTTTACTTTTCATGTCAGAAATATAAAAAAGAATGTTATCATTTTACTACGATACAGGATATCAACTTCAGCTCTTATTATCTGGTTTCTCGCATCCAGTGCGATTACAGTTTGTTCTCAATGTCAATAACTTGTGAAATGTCACTTGACGTTTCACAAACTGAGTAAGAAGAGTATTTGTGATTTTTAAGAGATATGCTAAAAAAAATTGTATTGTTAGCTTCTAAAATTTTCAGCAAAGAATTCTAGTATTTATTCAGCTTCTTGATTTCAGGTTACTTAATTAGCTCACTATTCTTAAAATACTGTTTATAAAGAATGCAATGGCACTGTAAGTGCAAAACTAAATGCACACCATGAACATATATTCTGAGAAAGAACAAACACCATAGCAACTTTGACAATATCATATGTTATTCAGCATCTTTCAGTTAAGTGAATTGGATATTTACTAGAATGTAGATGACTTCATTGTACTTTATAAATATTATATTTTAATGTTTGAGGTTATTCGTTTCATACAACATTAACATAAATCAGTACTTTTATATATATATTTAGTCAAATCATTGCCAAGCACAATTCTCATTGATTGCTTTAGTTACCTTTTTTTTTTATTTTTATTTTTTATTCCAAATACATTTTGAAACACACTTTGAAATACTTAACTATAAGAAATCAAACATTCTGGGAGCAAAAATAGCATTTCATTGCAATATTTTCATTAGTTTCATTACTCTATACTAGTAGAACTCTGCATTAGCAGAGGTAGCCCACTGTGTTGCTGCCACCACAGAAATGCACCTCCCACCACCTCATCATGCTTTCATGCATGGTCTCCATAAATGTTCAATGAACATCGATGAATGTCAAGGAGTGCATTTTTTTTTTTTTTTTTTTTTTTTTTCCTGCATGGAGGAATTAAATGGCACACCTTTGCTTCACACTTACTTCCATGTCAGATAGAGTTTTTTCAGAGTGCCCTTCTCTTGCCATCTGTTGCATGGCAAAAAAATTTACTAGAATAATGGAAGGACGGTTCAATCTTTTCAAAAGCAGAACATCACCTGCTGTTACTGTGGGTCAACATAATAAAATAGGAGACATTACACTCAGAGCAGACCTCATACCACTGCAACCAGTGGATAAATTCAGCTATTGATCAGTTTTAAAATTTACTGAATAGATTTTAAGTAGGATCTGTATACTACATCTCTCATGAAAATTGTGATGAAATAAAAATTCTGCCTTATGTTAATAAAATTCCTTCAGATTTGCATTCTGAAAATTTTGTTTCAGTTTCTACATAATCTCTTGCAGTTTCTTTTGTAATTTCTAATATTAAGTTTTGGCATTTGAATCTGTAGAAGTAACTAGAGAAGCCTAAGCATTAGCATGTTTCGTATACATGAAATAGTAAACTTCTAAAAGAAATTGAAATTAATGACAGTTTTGAAGAGCTAAATAAGTAACAGGCATTAAGAGAGCATTGACAATTATATAACGAGGAAAACTAATCGGGAAGGATTGAATTAGGAACAAAATGAGGTCTGTGTTACACTACACAATACATTAAAAGAGTAAGAAAAATCAATAAAGTTTCAACTCAATGAGAAAGTCTTAAAGAAATAACCTATATGTTTGTAATTTAACTTTATGGAAGTAACTTCCATGTGTTAAGCAGTAGAACTTAAGAGGAGATTTTAAATAAGACTGTGTAGTAGGATCTTGTAGATACTCAAAATATATAAAAATGATAGGTAAAGCCTTAGTACATCTGTTGGATAAACTGGGAAAGAACTTATGTCTGCTTGGAATTAGAAGTATTTGAAATCTCAGAGCAATTAACAGGCTAAAAATAATAAAAAGGCAATTGTTGTGGTACATTTAAAAACCATATGAAGACTTATTCTCAAAACAATACTGCTTAATTAACAACAGTTCTATTGCTCTGAATTCAACTATGACATGAATTACGCATTTCTAAAGGATAGCATGTGGGTACATATTTTAAAGCAGGCATTTATGTTACCAGATAGTGCCAGTTCATTAAGTGGGGTGCATATAATACAACATTCAGCTTATTGGTTCTGTTGGCAGCCTGAACACATAAAAGGAGTCTTGGTGCTCTGTTACCTCCCAGAATTTAGACAAATTTACAAGCAAAACAAATATGTGTGTCAATTCTTATTTTTAAGGGAATTTTTAATATTCATTGTGATATTATCTTTCATGTCTAGTGGTGTATTTTTTTCTTTAATGACACCATTGAAACTGTAATTCTGTCAAGTTAATAATGCACAATTAAAAAAAAAAACAAAACACAAACACTTTGCTTAAAAGTTTAAAAGTTTAAAAAAAAAAAAACATAATCAGACTGCAATCAAATTATACTGCACCCTAAATTTTTTGGCCCTTTATGCTAAATAAAATTACTTTACTAGGAAAAAAAAATAAAAAGTAGAATAAAGTACAATAGTTTTGAAGAAGAATACTAGTGTTCGCTGTACTTTTAACAGAAAAAAAAATGTCACCAAATGTTTTACTTTGCATTAATGATGAATGCATTTTTTATTTTTATTTTTACTTTTATTTTTATTTTTGTTATTTTTATTTTTATTTTTATTTTCAGTAGATTATTTGCAAAATATTGTATATCGAAAAACAGTTACTTTTGGAAACTTGACTATCTCTAATCTGTAATTTTTTAAATAAATAGTATCACTCTTACACAGTCAAAGATAAGACACAGAAAGTAACTATGGCTAAAAATATAATGAGAATTATAAATAATCTAGACAAGATTTTTAGAACTTGCTATACTGTACATTGCATGAGAATGTAAAAAAAAAAGCTTTTTTTTTTTTTTTTTTTTGTAAACAGCATTTCACTTGATAAGAGTAGTATAACTGCTAATATACTGTCTCTTTGTCATTACTTCTGTAAAACACATTCAGATCATAAGCCATCAATATGTACTAAGAGCTGGACCTTCTCTATCTTGGAAAGATTAGTATTAATAAATTTACCATATTAGTACATTTAAACATCATCTTTCTCTTATACTGGAGACTTTATGAAAATCTTCTAATTAGAGTCTCAGGAAACAAAGACTTATTTACAAGAAAGAAATGCCACCTCAGTCAATATAGATGACTGATTCTCTTAGCTCAGCTAAGACTGAATATTTAAACATTCCACTAGAGCTGTGAACTTCTCTGCATTGATTACAAAAGGCTCCCAGAGGAGCCAGTGTAAATTTCATAGGTACAGTAGTCATCTCTAGATGGTTGCAGATTAGATGCCAACATAAAACAGGTAAACACAAAAAAATAGAAATTAATGACTAAATGTTTTTTGTAATTATGCTTATAAGCATTTAGACATATTTAGGAATATAAGTTCTTAAGCCCAGTCTGTATTTTTGAATTTTTACTTCTGGTAAAACTGGTATTCATACTGTTACATCAGATCCAGCTCAATTTTGCCATTTCATTCGAGTTCTTATACTGAAGTAGTAATCATCACCTATTACTTTTAAATTTCCTACTGCTGCATGTTGAAACAGATTTCTCCCTTCTTTCTTAAAGGTACGGATATTTATTAAATATGCATTTTAACAAGTTGTACCAGTTGACAAATGGTGGGAATCAACACAATTCTACAGTTATACAAGAGACTTGTCAACATGAGACCACTTCAAGTTCTACTAGTGTCGTTATCAAAAATGCATTTGAAATACGATTTCCTGATGAAGTATGACATCTGAATTTTTATGAGGTTGGATGCATTGTATATTCTGTTGGAAAGCTGCTGCCTTTCTTCAACAAATCTTCACTGTGGTCACTAACAATCAAACTTCTTTCTCTCTCTTTTTTTTTTTTCTTTATTTTTTTTTTTTTTTCTTTTTTTTTTTTCTTTTTTTTCCCTGGAGAATACCTTGAAAAGGCAATGTTAAATATGCAGTTTTTGTTATTCAAAGATTCAGTAGGGATGGTTTTCATTGTTTTTTCTTGTCACATTTTTCAGTTTTGTATAGAAGATTCCAAAAACTGCCTTAGCCCTGAAGATGTCTTCCTCTCCAGTTGTGTGGGGACACATATTCTTGCTACATATTAAAATCTGGAAAACAAGCCAAGGTTCAAAGTCATGGAGATTCAAAATGTTAGATGCTAGATGAGGGTTCTACAGAGTGACTTTCTCAATCAAATAAATCCACTCCTGAACTGTATGTTTTTTGAAGGTTAAAATCTAACTGTCAAGTTCCACTGGTTATACTGAATATTACAAAAGGGTGCTATCTCTTTGCCATTCTGCCAGCTCAAATGATTGTAACACACTCACAAGCAGTCATGGTACCCAGCTGGTAGAAAGCCACATCCCCTGTGGCCTCTAAAGCTACAAGAACCAATGCAACTGCCAAGACAGAGCTTCCAAGGGAACCTGCAGCTGTCCAGGTCTCAGGCTGCAGGATATGCCTGAGCTTTCTGTGAGCATCTGATGGCAGCAGTGATAGAAGATAGAAGACTGATAGAAGGACTGCTTACTCTGATAACAGACTGATCTTACATAACTGGCCTTAAGTTTGCTGCATCTTACTTCCAGCTCTTTTTTGAAAATGAAGGTAATGGTTTCCTGAATATATCCTTGTCTTGACTTTTTCCAAAATACCTCATTTTCTTTATAGAACATACTTAATTTATAAAATAAATAAAGTCAGTGTAGCCTAAAATCAGCACTGAACTGATGAAGGAATTATTAACACAAGTGGAGGTTCCAAGCTAACTCAGTCTGTTCTATAACTGTGTCCTTAAAGATGTCTGCTATGCTGCTTAAATTCTTTCTTTAGAATAAGAAAGCAAAAATTACTATGCTCGATCAGAAATAATTTTGCACCATACTATCTTGGATTGTAGTCAGACTAACTACTAGTTGATACCTACCTACTATCAACTGTGGCATCTGGTTTAAAATTTTATTGAAGAATGCACACTTAATGAGAAAAGCAAAATAAATTTTAAATTGTTCAGAGGGTTGAAAAGAAATCAGAAAAGTTGGAAGTTTTTAAGACTGTAGACTGACTGTGAAAAAGTGGAAAATTATACTGTAAGAAAAGGAAAAAGAGAAATGTGGACATCATTTGTTTGTGTTACTGTAATATTCTTGGTAATGATACTGGCAGTTACTTTTTCCATGGTAGAAAATTAAATTGATTTAATTCGAGGAAATCGGAGCCAAGAACATTTAATATTTAGTGTGGAAATTAGAATTCTCTGGTATCTTTGCTTTAAACAGTTCCTAGTTTAATTAGTTCCTAGTGAAACTGTTTCCTCATGTTCCCAGTGGTTATGTATTGTTCTTACTGCATTAATAGATAAAGGAACTTTCCACTTTTCTGACACCAGTTCACAGGTTGTTAGCTTGCACATTCTTTGTTATATATCAAGTTTTCATGGAATGTCAGACTGGATTTTTGAGCTTCGCTACCTCTGAAGAGGTCATAGCAGAGGAGCAATACCTTTGAGTGTAAGCATCAAATCTAACACTATCAATAAATGAGCCAATTACCCATGTTGATGTCCAAGGCTTCAGTCTAGCATAGCATCTCTCTAGTTTTCCAATCCTGAAGTCCCAGAAGGTCACTGAACAGATATTACATGTGTGACAGACTCTTCTATTTTTCTCTGAGGATATAGGTAATCATGGGGTACAGTGAACAATTCACTATTCATCCGCCTGCTCCACTTTCCCCTGTCCTGCACTGCCTTCACCAGTAGCGAAGTCACATAAATTGAGATAAGAAACAGCCTCTCAGAAAGCAAGAGGTATTCCTAAAGATAATTCTATTGTGATCCCTGCTCTTGGTTCTCCTAAAATGAGAACACAATAATGAACAAATTGTTTAAAGTAGCATTGTGTCTTCTTCCTCTGTTAATCTATATAGTGGTTGTGGCCAGTCAGATTAATATTTCTTATTGAACCGATTAAGACTAAAGCTGGTGCATATAAGAAACATATTGGTGCAAGATGTAAAATTTAATTTTCTCTATACAATTTTATTTTGTTCAAGGGCTTATTTATAAACTAATCAAATGACTGAAAATTCTACTACATCACTGTGTTTTCGAGGATGGACACTGTTCTTTGATTCACCTGAATAAGGCAATGTTTGATTTTGCTGGTCTAAAATATATTGTCATAGTTTGGACTGGGATAAAGTTAATTTTTTTCCTAGTAGCTAGTATGGTGCTGTGGTTTGGATTTAGGATGGAAATAATGTAGACAACACATAGATGTTTTCCTTACTGCTATGCAGCATTTATACTAAATAAAGGACTTTTCAACTATGTATTGCTCTGGCAGTGTGGAAGCCACAGTGCAAAAAGACCTGGGAGGGAACCCAGCCAGAACAACTGACCCAAACTGGCCAAAGGTATATCCCATATCCAGCAGAATCTCTCTTCTATTGATAAATGACAGAATTATCTGAGAAACAAAATACTTTACTAAATAAGATATTGGAATGCAATAACGCACTATAATACAATAGAATACAACATAATTAGAATTGAAACTAGTAAATCAAATAAAATGAGAGTGTCCAAAAGCTGAAGGCCTTACTCTAATGCTGAGGCAAGATGATATGGGGAGCTCACACACACTGCCAAAAAATCAAAAGGGAAAAGGGAAGCTCTTGTGACCTTGCTAGGGGTTTTTTCTCCTCTCTGAATGCAAAATTCTCTGGGATATGCATTTCTTCTTCTCTTCTGGGACAGGTACCTGGAACTGGAGCATTAACTCTTTAACTCCCACTGCGCTACATAACATTATGATATGGAATACCAATAACTGAAAATCATAAAACCATGATAAGTTTACAAATAATAAAAGTTTTTACCTTTGAACACAACATTCTGCACCTCCATAATATGTTTTCACTCATAGTGATTAAAAGTCTTTTGTGCCTTACAATGAAGGACCTAAGGCTGACTTTTTCAAAAATAAACACTCAGGAAGTAACTTTTATTTTTATTTTTTATTTTTTATTTATTTATTTTCAGGAATATGGTACATATTCCTGATCATATTGTTGTTAAACAGCAGGACATGTAGAACATAGCTTGGAACAGATTATCCAGTTAAAGATTAAAGATTAATCTTAAAGATTATCCAGTTTCAATCCCCTGTCCGTGGCCAGGGGCACTAGGACTATCCTAGGCACCATTCAACCTAGCCTTGAACATCTCCAGGGATAGGTCATCCACAGCTCCTATGGGCAACGTATTCTAATGCCTAACCACCCTCCAAATAAGGACTTTTTTCCTCAAATCTGACTCATATCTACTATTTTTTTAATTTAACATCACCCTTTCTCCTATCACTACACTCTCTGACATAAATTACCTCCCCACCTTTCTTCTAGCCCCCCCTTAGGTACTGGAAAGCTGCTGTGAGGTTTCCTGGGAGCGTTATTGTCTCTGGGCTAAGCAACCCCAACTCTTTCAGCCTTTCTTCATAGTAGAACTGCTCCTGTCCTTACATCATCTTTGTGGTTCTCATCTGGGCTCCAACAGGTTTATGTCCTTCTTATGTTAGGGGTTTCAGAGCTGAACACAGTACTCCAGGTGGAGTCTCATGAAGGTGGAGTAGAGAGGAAGAATCACCTCCTTTAATCAGATGGTCATGCTTTTTTTCATGTAGCTCAGGATAAA
This sequence comes from Centrocercus urophasianus, assembly GCF_019232065.1. Classification (NCBI taxonomy): domain Eukaryota; kingdom Metazoa; phylum Chordata; class Aves; order Galliformes; family Phasianidae; genus Centrocercus; species Centrocercus urophasianus. The sequence goes on from NW_024885532.1 coordinate 5,587,177, forward strand.
ATTGGCTTTCTGGATTGCATATTTTACCTATTTTAAGTATTTTTTTGTGTTTATTGCAACTCCCAAGTGACCCTGAATAATCATACAATCATAGAATGGTTTAGGCAGGAAGGCACTTTTAAGATTATGTAGTTCCAACTCCCCTGCTATAGTCAGGAACACCTCCCTCTATACCAAGTTGCCCAAAGCCCCATCCAGCCTGGCCTTGAACACCTCCGAAAGGAGAGCACCGACCTATTCCATTCTCTCACCACCCTCACATTAAAGGATTTCTTCCCGATATCTAGTCTAAATCTACCCTCTTCCAGCTTAAAACCATTTATCCTCATCTTGTCACTAGCTGCTTTTATCAAAAATTCCTTCCCAGCTTTCCCATAGATGCCCTTTGGGTACTGGAAAGCTACTATAAGATGTCATTGGAGCCTTCTCTTCTGCAGGCTGAAGATTCCCAACTCTCTCAGACTGTCCTTGTAGGGAATTGCTCCATCCCTCTGATCATCTTTGTAGCCCTTCTCTGGACCCACTCCAATAGCTCATTGTTCTTCTTGTACTGGGAGCCCCAGTACAGGACACTACTCCAAGTGGAGTCTCACAAATGCTGAATACAGGGGTAGAATCACCCCCCTCAACCTGCTGGTTGTGATTCTCTTAATGCAACCCAGGATATGCTTGGCAATAATCTTTATATGAGAATCAGATTTGCTTATGGGTCAACAGCAAAATCACTAATAAAATCAAGATGCTTTCCTACTGACTGCCAGTCTTAAACAGTAAATTAAAATTAAAAACAACAACAGCAACAACAACAACAACAACAAAAACAAACAAACAAACAAACAAACAAAAAAACCTACACTCTTAAAACATTAAATGTTCTTCCTAACATACAGGAAAACAAGTCAAATGACGTTCATTTCTCATTTAAATAAAACTGTACTGCATTTAAATGTATGACTTCAACGTAACTATAGTTTTCTGCCAGAAATGTAGATGTAGAAATAAAAAATATGCAGACAATCTTGTTTCTCTTCATCCGACTTAATATCTTAAATCAGATTTTATTAAAAACATCTATTAAAAAAAATGATTAAGGTAAAATCTTTCAAGCTGGGAAGGTAATATTCACAGTATAATATTGTCCATATGGTACTAGTCCAGTTTGACAAAAATTTGAAATAAGTATGCTAGAATGGACTATAATAAAACCTCAAATTCTGGAAATAGTTCCATTTTAGAGAAGTAAAAAATACAAAAGTAATACATACGTTTTAAACCATTCGAACCATCTTAGTGAAACATTTATGTTCTGAAAAGCTCACATTAATGAATATTTATTTTAGGTAATTATTTTAGTTTTGCGGTCCACCTGAGACTCCAGAATCTGCAAAATATTGAGTACTGAAGAAAATAGATTTTCACAGCATTAAAGCTGTAATAAAGCTGTATGATCTGTAAGAGATGCACCATCACACTTTTTAGTTGTGAGAATAGCACTAGATAGTAGCTATTTAACTTAAAGCAATGAAAAATTAAAATATTTCTTAAAGTGAGTTTATTAAATTGCCCCTGTAAAAAAAAATCTATAGTCATTAGAAAACTAGGAAATTGGCCATGTATTTTGCATGCCATTCTTCTTTAATATCTTTCAATATATATTTTTTTTTATTGCTATCCATCAATTCTAAGTGTCTTCTACGTAAAAACGATCATTACAGTAGAATCTGCAATAGGTTTCATACTGCATTCATCTCTCACAAGACATTCTATCTCTGTCTCATTGACCACATAACCCAGATTCATTGAGCACTGGGAAACCAACAAGGAGAAAATAAAATCTAATCTACAGTTAACAATGTTATGTGATGGATTGGATGTTATATTAAATTTGACTTATGACAGTAGTAAACATCAAGAGTAAATAAGTGGTATGGAAACATGACATTTTTAAGACGATATATGAAGGAGTCCCCTGAAGTCTGTAAAAATGCAACAGATTGTTTTTCAGCTATATTCAGAAAAAGTGTTAAGGAAACAATCTCATTTATTTTTTTCTCCCCAAGGTAGAAGTATAGTCCATCTAACTCAATCTCTAAAGAGCACAAATGTGTAACATAATACTCAGTTAAAATTTAGAAGCTCAGAGTAAGTATTTTAAACTTGCTCGAGATTTTAAATTCTATTTTTTATCTGTGAGGGCACCCCCATGCCTTAATGGCCCTCCAGGACTTAATGGCCCTGTCCAGGCCTCCTCAAGTTTTTGAGGCCCTGGCAAGGCTGTTGCAGGACTGGTCTCCAGCTCTCCATAGCATTTCTTAGCCAAACTGTGGACCACCAATCCATGCCCATCCAGACTCAACCCAGACTCAGCCTGTCATAATCCACAGGGGGCTCCAATTGTACCAGGCTGTGATTGCCTTTTAGTCCCTGGCTGCTCAGAACCTATATGGAATGGACCCTGTACTCTTCCTCCAATGAAGCTATTTCTTCTCCCACAACCTGGACCCTGTGAGCCACTGGCCATATAACACCCTCGTACTGGCTTTGGACTTGCTAGTTTTAGTCCATATTAAGGTCTCCTGATTTGTACTTTTCAATTCTGATGGAGGATCTGCTCAATAAGATATATATATATATAAAAATCTTAGTTGAGTGAGAAGGGAAAATTGCTGTATGATTAAGAAACTCAGTGTACAGTAAAATGATTTTTAGTATCTAAACTACGTGGGTTATACACAGATAGGTTAGAAAGTTTCACATTAACTACTCATGGTCTAGTAATGATGACTCTTGGCCAAGTGCTATAAATCCTGTTGATGTTCTTATCACTGTAACTATAGGTGTGACAAAGTGTATCTCTTTTATCTATGAGAAATATTCTTTGGTTCTTGGATTGTTTACTTATGCCATTTGAAAAAAATGTTCATTTCTTCCTTGTCTTATCATTTTTCTTATTTTGAATCATAGAATCATAGAATCACAAGGTTGGAAATGACCTATAAGATCATCCAGTCCAACCGTCTCCTCATCACCATTGCCATCACAAGCACTAAACCATATCACACAGCATGTCATCCAGACGCCTCTTGAACACTGCCAGGGACGGTGACTCCACCACATCCCTGGGCAGCCATTCCAGTGCCTGACCACTCTCTGAGAGAAAAAGTTCTTCCTTATGTCCAATCTAAACCTCCTCTGATACAATTTGCGGCCATTACCCCGTGTCCTGCTTGTTGCCTGGGAGAACTGACAGTCTCCCATCTGAGACTGACAGTCTCAGATGTTATCTGAATATGAACATACTTCAGTGTTAGATGTGTCTCTTAGAAATAACGCTATTAAGGGAACTGTCAAATCCATTGGACTTAGAGCTATGGGGTACTTTACCTCACTTCCAGAGCTGAAACTAGTGCAATGCTGGGAAAAGATCCTCAGTGGGATGGATATGGCTGCTGCTCTTCCTGTTTGCAGATCTGGGTAATAGGAAGATTCAGCATGTATTCCAGAGATGCGGCTGAAGAGGTGTGAATGCATGCAAACACACAGACTTTCTTGTTTGCACAAGCAAATCATGCTGATAGATCACTTAGAAATTAAGATGGATTTTAGTCCATAGACATCTCAACCACATTGTCTCATATCTTGAGTGCTCATACACAAAAATCTCTGGACCACTCATTAGCTCAGCTTGAACGTATCTAGCAGATTGCACAAGCACATGCACACATATGCAAAGGACTGAAATTTCCTAGCTGCAGGCACTCAGAACCTACAGGCTTCTCGTGACCTTCTCCAAGTGTTGATAATTAAGTATACACGTACAGTATGATGACAAAGTGCCTATGACAGTGCGATTGTACAGAAAATAGTGAGAAAGAACAGTATTTATTAACAAGATTACTGCAGTAATCAGGTGCAGGTACTGATCAGCAGATTGTTTACATGCAATTAGCCTCTTCTATTCCCCCTCTGTAAGTTTTCCCAGATTTCTGTGATCCCTTCTTTCTCCATCCATGCCTGCTCCCAAGAAACACATTCTTATCTATGCACTTTTTTCTCACTGGTCCCACTATCGCTAAATGTAAATCCAGATGTGATATTTCTGATAGTCCTTCTGTGAACAGACTTTACAGGATGGTTTCATCATATGACTGGTGGCAGGATTGCAGCCACAATCAGTGTAGCATGCTGTATCTGAAAGAAAAAAATAAGAGGACTTGCAATACTTCTCTGGCTTCACTAGTGCATTTTAGAACTTTAAAAGTGCCTCCAGCTTCCAAAAAAGATTTACTTTATCTGTCTGAAAAGACCAAAATTACTTTTACTTCATGAAAATTCATTTTTCAAATTCAGAATATCTAACTTGTAGCATCAAATTGTGTGTTAATAGCAAAAGGGTATTTGTCAAGTTTCTGACAGATTGTTGCAGACTGTTTAAAACATGAAGCATTTTCTGTAGGAAGTAGTTTCTATGACTGCAGTACAAAAACATACATTTATTTTTCCTGTTCTTATTTGCACAATATTCATGCTTTAGTAAGGTACTCGCTCATCCTGCATAGGTGATCTTTTCTGCCACTCTGATTCTTTATTATAAAAATATAATTGGCTATTCAGCTTTTCTGAAAGCATATGAAACACCAGAGACATCAATCAATCAGTTCATCTCTTAGAATGAAATACAGATGAGGCTGTAGGAAATAAAAGGATCTTATCTATATTACAACTTTTTTGTTCAGTTTTCAGTCTGACTCCAGTTTACACTCTGTAGACAATGAAAAGACTAGATCTAAAGCGCAGCACTTCTTATTGAATACTAGGATCATATTCTGTATAAAATCATCTTAAAAATAATAAAAAATAAGATTGCTGCTGAGTTTAATTTATTTTTTTTTTACTACCTTAAGGACACCAACCTGTCATCTAAATGATCTCCTTTAATGTAATATAGTTAAAATTATGGCCATAAATAATAGGATATACATTATTACTGCACATAAGAAATTTGATCAAAATCATTGTGATCTCTGCAACTCCTGCCCTTAACTAATGAAAGACATTTTCTGTGCAAGTGTAATTGATTCATGAAGCTCAAATGCTATGCTTTCTACTTCAAGGAAGCCTAAGAACTTTGTCATTATTTCTTTTGTTGTTGTTGTTTTGTTGTTTTTGTTTTGTTTTGTTTTTGTTTTCCTTAAAATAGAAACATAATATATTCAACCGAAAATGAAGGCAGTCTACTATGAAGACAGCATTGGAGTTCATTATAAAATTTCAAAATTCAGTTTAACTCTAAAGGAAGCAAGAGGAATACATTTTATCGACACTGGAGACTAAACAATTCATTTATATTTTCTGCGGAAAATTGGGCATAGAATAAGTCTAACTGTTTGGAAATCAGTCCTAGAGAAAAAAGATAATGTTGGTTTGATGGCAAAGCTAATAAAAAATTTAATCATTCAGATCCTGCTCTCATCAAAGAAGCTGTAATATTTGGATATCTGATAATTCTGATGGTTAATCAATGTGTTGCCTTCTTCATTAACAGATTGAAGACACAAGTTTTGTTTTCTGAGGAGTGCGAAACATCGGGAAATATATACAAATATATAATAGGAAATGGGTTGAAACAAAATGTAAAAAACCCCAACAAACTGTATCAACTAGTAGGCTAATCATTTATACAGAACTATGTCAATATATGATATTTTAGAAGGAAGAAACCAGGTATCTCACCTGTTTTTAATGTCTTTTATTGATTATTTTTATTATTTTTTTCTTTTATTTCTTTATTTTAGCATTGCTTTTTATTTTATTTTATTTTATTTATTTATTTATTTATTTTCCCCAGAAAGAGTTTAAACTTGTAGCAGGCAAAGGTTTACTATATCTCTGATTAATTGACTAAGACTTGGTTATTATTTTATGTAGGACTGTAATATTCAGGTTGTTACAACCATGTCAGGATGTAGAGATGTCATTGTTTATCAGCCTTTTAAAGTAAGGTTTGGAAAATATGCAAAATATTTAAGAATAAAGCAGAAGAAAACCAAATAGAAAGGAAAAACCTTTTTCAGTATATCTTTTTTGTAGAATCTAAAGTCTAATTTTAGCATGAAGTGCTGAAGAGGCTTTTATTCAGTTAGAATACTACTATTACTGGTATGTCTTGAATTTCTATTTCAGGACTATTAAAAGTAGGCCTGTGTGTCATCTCCTTCTTTCATTTATTTTTGATAGTCAGATCTGTGATACCTAAAGAGGAAATAATTTCATTATATTGCCTTGGAATTATTATAATATGATTTCAGTCTGTTACATTAATTTCTGTAAGTTATTTTGTATTTTGTATTATCATAAATTTCTGTAAAATATTTCATGTAATTGGAGAAACATATACAGTAGAATTTAGTTTGAGATTAAGACACCTAAAAGTAAGCATCTACATAAAAATATCTCAATATCAGCTGTATTTCCCAGTTTCCATATTAACCAATGAAGATCTAATCAAAGTAACCAAAAGAAGCCAGTCAGATATAACTGAAATGTTGCAAGTGGATTATTCCATAATTGTTTTATATCATTTAGGATAATCTAGGGTTCCCAAGGCCTATTAACTCTATGCAGGATTGATGGATAGAAATCAGCATTTGCAGAAGATCTTCTAGAAAGAAAAGCAGCTGTAGATAAGGCTAGATAACTGTAACAGAATTTTGCCCTTAGCGGCTAATTAAGAGAGTTCCAAATTGTATATCCACCTAGGATTTTAACTGAATAAAAGCCTGTTCAGAACACTGCACATAACCTAGGATTGATGCAAAAAAATGGTATGTATCACTGTCAGCGTAGCTTTCGAATCCAAGCTTCATACCCTTTCTGCCTTTAAAGGTACTAGGAGACTATGAAGTCTCCTTGCTCAGTGACAGTCAGGAGTAGATGTTTCTATAAATGTGGAAGCAGTACTGAAGTCTCCTTCGTGAGAAAAATGAATGTCCTTGAAACTTAATAACATTTATCTGTTTCAGGGGTCCCTAATATCATTTACTTACCTAACCTTTCATCAGGGATCTCACAAGATTTTCAAACTCCTTTTTGTCTGGAAGAACACAAGGCTGGAGTTCTGCTTTCTCTGAGCTGGATTGAGGCAATTCCAAACATGAATACAGGCCAGGTGGAGAATGGATTGAGGATGTGATATGGCAACATTCCAGATCAACTTTTCCCTCTCTTTAAATGTATTTTTAAAGGACATAAATTTGAGAAAAATTTAGTACACTTCAATTAGCTCAGTACTCTTGAGAGAGAGAGACAGAGAGAGAGAGAGAGAGAGAGAGAGACAGAAAAAAAAAAAAAAAAAAAAAAAAAAAAGAAGAAGAAGAAAGGCAGGCAGACAGACAGAAAGACCTAATTCTTGTGGTTCAGCAATTTGGCATGCCTGGTGAAGAGGAATAGTTTCAGGCTGCATATAAAATATAAAATATAGCTTATGAATGTAAGTAATAAAACATTTTTTAAAATTTGTATTAAATAAAAAAAGCAATAAATACATAAAAGAAAAAACTAGTATGATATTTGACTTTGCTTTTGTGAAATTAATTCATCAGTATAGCTTGAAGGAAGTGGTTGCAATTAGTAATGAGTACTCAAGGTGCCCATCAAAGGTCTTCAATGATAATTTTCTCTTCCTGTACTTCATCTGTGAAATCAGTTGTTCACCAACATACTGACAAAAAATGATTACATACACAAGGCATGATTATGAAGTGAAAGATATTTTTTAGGTAACATAGGTTTTATAATAGTATAGTAAATAGATATGATCAAATTTTTGAGTTGAATATCTGAATGCAACTGTATACGTTCAAATTTAAACTTTACAGGAATTCTCAAATTCCTTTATCAAAATGGAAAGCAAGGCTGTGTACGTTTTGCTGTTCAGAAGACTATGTTTAGCCAGTGCATCAAATTGCATAAAATTATTTGCCATAATTTGAGCTTGCCATAAGTTAAATTCCATTTTAAACATTGTTATGACCTGAAACATTGCAGATACTTTGATTTTCACCTTGAAGATACATTTAACTCATTTAAATGGGTGGCCAAATCCATGAAAAAATGTTACTCTGTGGGTTTTTTCATGTTCATGTTCTGGCACAAATTTTCCCTCTGATTCCATAAATGACTTGATTCATTTCACAAATCATAAAATCTTATGAATTTGTTACCACAACATAGATGTCCCTGTAATCAGCATCCATACTTTTAAGGAACTACTAGAACTGGCAATGATACAGTCCTTTGGACATAATGAAATTCATAACTTTGATGATGGTTTGCATAACATTAACCATTTTTAAAGATTTTCCTAATAAATTTTCTCGATATGATGCAGTGAATCTCATAAAACCTGAGTTGCTGATGCAATTGTATCATCTTCCGTTCATTTTATGTCTCTCTTTTTTACCAGTCATTCCTGGGATGCCATCTGTAGCTATAATAGATATGCTGACAAAAGCTAAAGAAAATCACTGAAATGTAATTTGTACTGCTTCCTACAAATTAAGAGGCTTAGTTATGTAGCAACTTAGAAAAAAATATTGAGATGACAGACTTCTTTGCTGTTCCACTCTTTTTCCTGTACAAAACATTCCTTGGTTTGCATTGAATTTGGCAGCATGGTTCTGCATACAACATCTTTTCAAATTGTAATTGTAGAAAACTGGCAGAACTTCCTTACAAATGAAGTATAGTTCCATATTATTTGTCGCAACAAAAAAGTACTCACCAGTCTGTTTTTTACTGAACACTCTTTCTCCATCCATGATTTTTCTTTCTTTCCTTGGTTTTTGTTTTTGAAGCTCCCCATAGCTGTTTCCTGTTCAGCCACTGGCCCTACTGAGCCCATGTCCTACTCTCACTTCTATCAATCCTTATCTGCAGTGAGGTGCCTTGCTCCCAGAACTTCCCTGCTCTAGGTTGGGTTTATTGGACAAGCCTTACCCTACCCAAGCCCCTATGAAGCTGCCTCTGCTCCTGATCCCTGGCTCCAAGGAACCACCAAGGAACTTGTGATGTGCTGGACAACTAAATTCAATACATTTCCTTGAAAAGAATTTGTGAAAAATTGATATGTATATTGTACTTCACAATCCATATTGGTTATAGTCAATCGTACTTTTTTGTTCTACTTTGTAATCTAATACATGCTCTGAAAACTCTGGCTTCAAACAGGGAAAAAAAAATATAAAATTCCCTAGTATACATTAGGAACCAAATGAGTATGCTAGCAATACAAATCTAATTGATAAGTTTTTGTCAGTAACTGAAGACAAATGGTTTCTTTCATTTCATATCAGATGTAATCTCCATTCCCACAGTAAGAATAAAGCTAATCAAGAAATGCTTCCTCAGTTACTTTCATGAAAAAAGAAGAAAAAAAAAAAAAAGAAAGAAAGAAAGAAAAAGAGTACTGTGATAAACATTTAATAAGATAGAACACAGAACTCTTTGAATTTCATGAAGCTGACATTAATTTTGATTGTAAGGTTCTAAAATGTGTGACCCAGAAACAAACCCCCTTCCTTCATCTACCCAGAATCTCTGTGGGAACACAAAACTGATCACAGGAGTGTTATACAAAAAGTACTATTATGAGGCCATCGACTTTCACAGAAAGGCTATTATGTTCATTGTATTCAAAGTGCACCATTTCTCAAAGATGATGAATTTAGTCCAAAACTTAGCTTTTTATTGGACATGGAATATTATCTTTGCTCTTTTGTGACAGATCTTGAATCCAAATAATTCATTTGTGTTAAGCATCACTATTAAATGGGAAATTACAATGATGTTGCATAGCAGCAGCCTATGGACCAATCCTTGCTGCCAAAGTAGACAAGTAACAATACAATAAACCAATTAGCACTTAGTTGTGTGAAGGACGGATTTAGAAGTGAAGTTCCTCATATCGCACTAAGAAATTATGCCTGGCAAATTTTCAGATCAGTACATGAAAAAAGAAAAAAATTGTTCCCTGACTCATTCGTTTGCTGTCATGTGCGATTATGTCATCTGATACAGTTCACAGCATTTTCTACTTTTTTTTGCACATCCTTGAGATGCTAATGTCTTTTTCTTTTTGTTTGTTTGTTTTTTGTTTTTAATACAAAAATTATTTTATTTCAATTGTGTTTTGTTTAAAAAGTTGTTTTTAGTGTTTTACAGATTTCTCCGTTCTTTTTTGGTATTTCTCTCAGAAGCCTAAGTTAGCATTTCCTGCAAATTTATATATATTTCATATAGAAATTATGGATTCCAGCTTTGTAAACCACATTTAATCAATACTCTGGAGAACCCAACAGTGCACCACAAAGTAGACTGAATTTGAATTAAAAAAAAATACAAGAACAACCATTCCAGATTTGTGAATGAGAATTACCATGTAATTGCAAAATAAATGCCAAACCTTTATAAACTTTATAATTCTTCTAATTAAGCATTATTCATGTGAACATTTACTTTCCTTAGAATGTCTTTAATTTTAGACTTAAATATGTTTTTCTTTAATTCACAAAACACTAACCAAAAGCAGTGAAAACAATCCTTTTAACTATTATCTATTTGCAAAATTTTTGTCTCTGTACTTTTAACTGTAGAATCTATCTATCCACATTGTCTTCTTATTTTCCTTAGTTTGGACATAATCCTTCTGTCCACAGTGACTACTGTGTCACTGTCACATTTCTATGGATCCATGAGTTGTAGATCAGATGGGCCAACCATAGGGACAGGACAAGTGTTATCAGATCACATAGCAGCATGTAAAGAACCTTCTGATAATTCGTCAGTGCCAAATGCACAGCCCATGTCAGAGGCCCAGCTAGCTATTGTCCTTCAGTGCTTATACCCATGCTGCTGCAGCAGTAATTCCTTTAGTGATCTATAATTTTGTGGAAAGAAAAAGAGGACAACTCACCAGTGCTCTACAGTGTGTGGGCTAGCCTTGGCACATAGACAAAGGCTCATTTACCCCCCGCTTTCTTAATAGGACAGGGGGAAAAAATAGGATGACTATCTTGAGTCAAAATAAAAACAGAAAAATCACTCACCAGTTACCATTACAGGCAAAACAGACTTCATTTTGGGAAAATCAATTTAGTTTATTCTCAATTGAAATAGATTTAGGAATTGAAAAACAAAGACTTGCTTATTAAATATTTAATATTTTAAAATATTGAAATATATATATAATTATTTAAATATTTCCACAGAAATATTATCTCCTTCAGAAAATATTTAGTTTCTCCAGCACAGCACCTCCACATGCTGCAGTGAATTTCTGTTCCAGTAACGTGAGAATTTCCTCCTCATCTTCCTCATTACACACTGCTGTTCTTCTCTCTTTCTGTTCTCTTTTTCTCTCTGTCTGACATGTCTGATCATTTCTTAAATATATTTTCCTAGGGGAGAGATCAGGCCAACTCACTGGGCTTTGTCCTGCAGTGGGTCCGATGGAATCAGACTGTCAGGCACAGCCACCTCTGCAGCCCCCTTGACACCAACACCTTAACACCTGATGCAATTATGTCAAATCCCATGGCTATTATCAGCTTCATATTTTTTCTTGAGGCGACTGTAGAGCTCAGGGGAATCCAGGGCTTCTATCTTTACAGTCTAAGAAAATATGATAATGTCAGAAAGAATTGTAAGACTACTCAATTTTTCAGAAATCAGATAATAAACAGAGTGTCAATGTTTTACGGGCTGTTTTTGCCTGGTTCTGTGACTAGCAGGGCAGAGGGATTTCATGAATCCGCGCCTCTGGAAAAGGGAAACAAGGGACCCAAAAATAATTAAATACAGTGGCAACGATCTGAGGAGAAACAAACTAATTTACTAAACATAGTATCGGAATGCAAGATAACACACTACAATACAATATGATTAGAATTAAAGCTAATAAATCAAATATAATGAGAGTGTATGAAAGGTGGATAGGCCTCACCATGAAGCTGAGGTGAGATGTGCAGTCCAGTTGAGCAGCAGAGAGACAAAGAAGAGCTGACGAAGAAGAGCGCATCAGGTGACCTTGCCAGGGGTTATATCTCCTCTCTGACCATAAAGCCCTCTAGGGTATGTAGTTCTTCTCTTCAGGACAGGTACCTAGAACTGGAGCATTAACACCTTAACTACCAGTGCACTATATGATTTTATGATGTGGAATACCGATAACAAAAATCATAAAACCATGACACTTGCATACCGTCAAGAAAATTTGCGCTACAGATATAGGCCAAACTAATACATAATCAATAGTTTTCCCGGAATTCAGATACATATTCATTACAACTCTGAGAGTTCATTAGCATGCAGACCCTCCCCTCTTGCGTGTGCATCATGGGTCATGGGATGAAGATTTGTTGTCTTCCTCACAAAGGCTTCTGGCCTTTTTCACTGTAAACTTCTGACCTTTCAGGGTGCATGCCCCCAAACCAGTTTCTACTTGCCCTGTTGACGTCTAATCACCTCCCTGCTAAATGTCCCTGGGTTGTTCTCTAACCTTATTGGCATGGCCTTCATTTCCCTCACTATCCCAGACCCGGTGTCTGCCATCCCTTCTTTTTCTAACGAGCTCTACATTCTTGCTTCTATAAACTATCTCTAACTATCCCCCTTCTCCCCCCTTATCTGTCATTGTGAAGCCTTCTTGCCTTTTTACTTTCACTTATGGGGCCCTTCTCACCTTTCACACTACCCTCAGACAGATTGACACAGGGTGCACTCAGTCCCCTTGTCTAGATCATTAATAGATACTGAATAGGACAGGCCCAAATACCAACCCCTGGAGAACACCGTTTGTGACTGGTCACCAGCTGGTTTTAATGCCATTCATCACCATTATCTGGGCTCGGACATCCAGCCTGTTCTTTTCCCAGTAAAGAGTAAAGAGTGTACTCGTCCAGGACACAGGCTGCCAACTTATTTAGGATAATACTGTGGGAGACAGTGACAAAGGGTTTATTGAAGTCTAGGTAGACTACACTGACAGCCTTTCAGTCATCCACCACGTGGATTACTCAATCACAGAAGATGAGTCTAGTCAATCAAGACATGCCTTTTGTGAACCTATGCTGGCTAGGCCCGATCCCCTGGTTATCCCGCACAAGCAGTGTGATCTCACTCATGATGATATGTTCCATAACCTCTCCTGGTATTGAAGTCAGGTTGTCAGGTTTGTAGTTTCCCAGATTCTCTTTACAACCCATCTTGTAGATCTGAGTCACGTTGACAAGTCTCCAGTCTTCTGGGACCTTTCCAGTTGACCAGGATCGCTGACAGATAGTGGAAACTGGCTTGGCAATCATGTCTTCCCACTCCCTCAGGGTAGATTTCATATAGCTCCATGGACTAGTGACAGTTCAGTTGGAGCTGTAGGTATCTTAACTGTTTCCACCTGAAATGTGGGACGTTTATTTATCCCAGGCTTCCAGGTCAGGGGGTAGAGTACCCCAGTGACAATTGGTCTGACTTTTAAAGACAGATGTAAAGAAAGTATTGAGAAACTCATTCTTTTTGTTATCCTCAGTGGTCAAGTTCCCCACCACATATAGTAAAATTATTTGTCTATGAGAGACAGAACTATTCTGCCTCCTTTGTTTATAATGCTTTTTACAGGTTAGAGGAAGTGAAATTGGCACTGTATTATAGAATGCAAATATATCTTCAGCTAAAGAGATTTACTGCTGGCACATACACTGAGGAATGCTCATTCTCAGACTGCATCCTATATCTACAAATCATCATTTTGTGTTTGTGCCCTTAATGATCTTTTTATATTTGTTCAGATACTTTTCAATTCCTCCTTCATTTATTTTTCCAATTTATCAAAATTTTATCTTGTAGTATATTTAGAAAACAGCAGAAAATATTACAGTGTGTATTCAAATTAATAGAATAGAAATAGAATTTTATCATTTTGGTGTTTATATGTTTCCCTCTTTCAGTAGATAAGATTTTTACACAGATGAGACAGTCTTCACTGTACCCAAGTACTTCAGTAATAATCTGAATCACACCCGAAGTGTAATTCTAAATTTTTGCTGTATCTTAACTAGTAGACTTCCTCCTATGAGTGATAAAACAAAAACTCCAGTCACTGAAATAATTCATTTTCTTGTTTAAATAAAGAAAAAAGAAAGCATTTTGTAATGTCCAATGTGATTTAGCTGGTGTAAATAAGAAATTAAGGTAATGTGATGGTTTTAAACAGCTCTCCATAGACAATCCTCACATGCTCTGTAAATCTCAGCTTGCAGATATTTGCAGAATTACATTTGTAATATTGATGTTAAATATTTTAACAGTATGCTAAGAATTAACTTCTCTTTTTGTATTTTCACCTTGAAAGGGAAAAGACTGTGTCCAAAATTTTAATTTCTGAGAAACAGAACACTGCATTTTGAAGTGAATATTGCCTATTTAACATATGCTCCCTGCACAGTTTCACAGATATCTAATCTCTGTTTCTCAGAACTGCTAATTTTTAGGGGAGAAAAAAACAAAACAAAACAAAACAAAACCCGTATTAGAGTGGAAATATATATTCAGACAGTTATAAATGAAATACACTTGCATAAAACTTGTGCCAAGTAATAAAAACAATTCAGAACTAGTAAATCTAATTTACAGATGGCAGTGCATGCCTGCATTTACATACAATGGGATCTGGGTTTTTAAAGTTTTAATAATAAGGTAGGAACACATGTTTTTAATTCAAATGCAAAGAGTATAGTCACCTGTTTTAAACATCAGACAGTCATTCATTAAATATTAAACCATTCTGAATGTGGTTCAAAATATTTCCAGTAGCAATTAACTCCCCCCCATGCACTTAAAGAATTCCTTATGTTATCTGCAAGCCACATACTTGGAAAAAAGCCAAAGCTATATCTTTTCTTATGAAGTGTATCTTCAAATACGGAATAAATTTAACAGTGTATAACCTGGGTTTATCTTAAATTTCTTATTGATGTCTACTGACTGAAATCAAATGACTTCTTCACTGTGTTTAAAACAAGAATAAATATCACTCGAAGAGAAAAAAAAAAAAAAAAGTTGCATAGACTTCTGATACTTATTCCAAGAGAAAAAGTAAAGCTAATAGTATTATAGTACTTTTACTGAGTTCATTTCAGAACAGGAATCTAGGAAAAAGTGAAGTTAGATGTGATATCAAATAAACTGTGTACACATGAAAAAGGATACTGAAGTTGGATGCCATATGACTGAGAAAATGCATTCTGCACAGTAAAGGACTAATATTACATTTGTGGGACATCTGGAGCTGTTGCAATTTTCAGGCAATTTTTAATCCAACCAAAAGCAAGGTGCTATCTATGCATGTTCCCTAAGATAAATTAATGGTGAGAGTCTTAAAAAACACAGTAAAATCACATGTGTGAATCAGGTGAGACCTCTTGTGCTCTCGGGATGATGCTTAACTTGATGCTATTTTCATGATCAAAGAGATTGCACAGCATGTTGTAAAAATGGTCTGTGTGTTTCAGTCTTAAGACCGAAATATAATTATGCTCTTTTCAGCATTTTAGAAGATGTAAATAGAAATCGTCTCCAACTATGCTACTTCCGACAAAAGAAAAAAACAAACAAAAAACCTTATATATCTAGTTTTTCTTTAAATAATAATCCAAACCTAAAGAATGTGTGATTGATACAAATGAGTTTAAGAAACATAAGCTTTTACTGAAATCAACATACCTATTTATCTTATATTTAATTTGAAAGGAGAATTTACAATGGCTTGGAGAATATAAAATAACTGCTATTTTTCTCCCATAGATGATTACTTTGTGAAGAGCTAGATACACTACTTCTGTTCTTCATCAATTTTAGGAGTGATATTAAATAAATACATGAAATAAATGAAAAAAAAAAAAAGTGTATATATATATAAATCATTCAAAATCTACAGTGTAAATTTCAAAAAGATTTTATTTCCCTTAAAGGTTCACGATTAAAACTAGAGGTATTGTATTGTAAGATGTTGCCACAAGCAGTAGGAAAAAGGATGGAATTAAGCAGCAGAATAGAAACTGAAAAAATAAATGACAAAAGAATTGCACTATTTCAGAAGAAGGTAAAACAGGCAAAAAAAAAAAACAAAAAAACAAACAAGCCCTATTGTCCACTCATCCCACTAGCATTTGAAAAGTTTTTGCAAAGTTCCATATCCATTTATTCTCTTATTCACAGTGAAAATGTTTCTAGATCCAGTCTGAGATCTTGATTTGTAAACAACTCTTGCTAAATGATTTTACATTTGGTAGTCAGCCATCATGCCATACTTACTGAACTTAGGATCATCCTCATGTTCTTTATTAATCAATCTTCAAGAAGCTATTGCTCTTTCTTATCTCTTACACAGCAATTCAGTGGAAATGGGAAACGTGGCTTTTGATTTGTCCTGTGCTCAAACAGATTGAAGTGAACCTTACAAGCTGAAGGGGTGTGAGGAGTACACAGTCATGTTTGTAATTCTTTGTGTGTGTGTGTGTGTGTGTGTGTGTGTGTGTGTGTGTGTGTTATGAGAAGCATATGGCACTATAGGTGTCAATAGCTGTTGCAGTTTAACTCTATGGAAGGCAGCTAAGTACTGCACAGTTGTTCACTCAGTCTCCTGAGGTGGGATAGGAGAGAGAATGCGCATCCTTGTGCAGTACTAACAACAACTTTATATATAATAAGAAGAAGTAATACTGCATAGAATGAAATAAGTACAGCTTTAGCAAACTGTCACTGTGTAGAGAAATGAAGCTTCAGTACAATAGCAGAGGCTCTGAGAAGGAGGACTTAGAGTGATTTAAAGGAGCTCAGGCATAGCTTGCTAAGAGCTAAGGCACAAGCTTGGCAGTGGAGACACAACTGTAAGCATACCAATGGTTGCTTAAAGGAATGAAGACTTGGAACTGAACAAAACTGGTTTTAGGGTTAACAAGAAGAAGAAGAAGAACAACAACAAAATTAACATATGTAAAGGGTAACCCATATATAGTAAATTGGATATAACATATTGCAGCAGAGCAGTGAGGAAAGAGAAAGTTGTAGAGGTGAGTTAACATATAAAAAATGACCCTGCATGGATACTGATGCAGAAAACAAAAACTATTATCATAATCCCCCCAGCAAAGATTGGAAGGACTCCAAGGGCTGACAACTTACAGCATTATCTGTAAATGCATGTTGAAGGACAGTATCAGCCACTGGAGTGAGTGAAGGTCCTAGTTTCATTAGCTGGAGAGCGGCCATAGCTCTCTGGATCTAAAAAGCATCCTCCAGATTTTTAATCCAGAGTGCCAGCTACTGGGGGAATCTCTATGAGTGGACTGGATGCTAGCTGCTGGAGTAAGACTACGGGTGTGGTCTGAGGTGCCAGCTACTGGAGACAATGGGATCACAGTTTCGTTTACTGCAGTGACTGTGTGCTCTGCTGCCAGCCCCCTCGACAGGAGCGGTGTGTGTCTGCTGGGGCTTTGGGCTGAGTGAGGCGAGTGAAGGATCCATGCCAGTATCTGGAGCAGGCCACAGCCTGTGTGCCTAGTGCCAGCTGCTCTTGCTATGTCTACATCGAACCATGTGTGTGGGATGTGCATGGCAAACACCATTCTGGAGCAGCTGGCAGGTAGGAAACGTGGAGTAGATGAGAGGGATCTAGCAGGGTTCTAGGTGGGCAGAGAGTCTGTGCCACTGCTCAGGCACCCACAAGTGTCTGTGTGTGCTAGCGAGTCTGGAGATGTGAGTGCGCCTGCACCAGAGACTTGCTGCCTTTCTCAGCCATGTAGGAGGAGGGGATTGCGGTGTCTGTGCTAGTGTGTAGTGTGAGGCCTTGTGGGGTGCTGCTAAAGGCAGCACTGATTGGCGTGTATGTCCCTCATTATAGATGGAGATCCTGGGCACCAGACAGAACTCCAGAATTTGGATAGGAACAGTACTGAGCTGGGGCTCTTGGACATGGCAGTTGTGCTCTTACATCATTTAATATCTTAATCTAATATCACTTAATCTAAAGGAGGCCAAATTTATTGACTTTCAGACACAGAGGAGTAATAGAATATTGAACCAAACTCCAAGATAAGAATTAGAAACTGTGAGCTTTTATTTAATATTTATATTTATTTATTATTTAATTTAATTTAAAAGCCTCTAACCTTTGTATAATAGCTAAGATTATTTTCTAAACTAACAAGTCCTCAGGCAAATAATAATTCTGAGAGTCAAATGATTATGCACTAACATAGACTATATCACTTCCATTGGTTACAGTTTTTCAATGACAATATAAAAATAAATATGTTTGAACTGGAATTTCATGTTAATTTGGGATAGATAAAGCTAAACTATTCACTCTAGAGCTTAAGTTTTCTACCTAAAGAGTCTTCATATTTAGGCATTGATAATGATCAATTATCTGAACAACTACTCAAAACCCAACACTGATATCACCTAAGCAAAATGTATCATCACTGACAAAACCAATCCAGACACAAATAAGAACACATATATATATATATAAAACTTCTGAATATTTTTCTTTTGTTCATTAAGAACAGTGTTGTGATTCAAACCTTAAAATACATACACATAACTCCTCCTCTCCATTTTTTATACATCTATTCTTTCTTGCAAAAAGTCAATTCATAAAGGTTTATTAAATTTGCTTAATCAAACCTATTTTTACTTAAGCAAATAGAGTTAAAAGTTGGCTGATGGTGGGCTCCAGACAGAAATCTGCAGGCCATCTGTAACTAAAGATCACAGCATGTAACCAGTCTCTGGTCTCAGCAAAACTAGCCTGCTTGACTTAAATGTCTGCCTAGAAGGCATATTTCCTTTTGGGATGAAGAAACTGGGATGTAACATGTTAAGTACAGATGGTGTTACACTTCTGTTTTAATTACTTATCCATTATAAAATCATGGGAAGACTATGGGGATTATTTTACATTTGCTTTTTTTTTTTTCAGATTTACTTTTATAGATATATATATATATATATACATATATAATTGGTATGGGTAAAAAATAGGATTTCACATGCTATTCACATGTTTTGTTTAAATACTGCCAGAATTTTTAAAACATTGTCTGTCTTAGCAAAGATTATTCTAACCACCAGGAAATAGAGTTCAGATTAAAAAAAAGCAACCAACCAAACAAACAAAAACAAAACAATAGAAAAACAACAACAAAAAACAACCAAGAGCAGAAAACAATTGAATCAGAATATGGAAAAACAGTTAAATGAAAACTGTTGAATTCAAGAAACAATGACAATTCCATAAGACCTTTTTAGGCAGTTTACATTATAAATATGACAGTTCTTGTCTAAGTAATTTTTCTTTTATTCACCTTATTGTTTACTATATTGAAATGTCTTATTAACTATATATAGTATTTTTCTGGCAACAATATTTTTTCCAGGAAATATATTTGCTACTTAAAAGCCTAACAACTTATAACTAAATCTCAAGAGCGTATACCTTTAGATTTTATAGTCTTCAGAGAAATGGAATTTAGAGGCAATTAAAATGCATTTATAATTTACGTCATGTTATGGTTTCTGAGTGGGATACAAATTATTGGCATTAATTATGCATTAACTTTAAATAGCTCTTGCCTTTTGAAATAAAAATAATTTCCTGATGACTGTGGATTTTTTGTCTTCCTCTTTCAGCTTGTAAAACCATTTGTTTACCCTATCCACATGTGTTAAAATAATGAATTCCTCATGAAATCTGGTACAAATGAATGTTCTGTTCCTTCACTTCAAAGCTCAGTGACTTTGGACTTTTGACAGATTTGGTTCAAGACTCATATATTTACACAAGAAAATGTAATAGGTACATGTAGACAAAATAGCAGGCCCCAGTCCTTCAATCATTATTGATTTCATATTAAATCACTGTCATTTAGTTGTGTTATGTAAAAAGATATTTTATGTTGTCTAAAAAAATGCAGCCTTAATGTATTTTTTTTTTCTTTTCCTACATAGATCTGAAACTCATTACGGAATGTAGAAGTTTGCTGAAAAAAAGATGAAGCCAACCAGTTATATTATGTATACCAGGTTTCATGAACCATCACACTTCCTCTGGAAGTTCTGGCAAGAAGGTGACTTATACAGTTCTCTTTGTGTTTCAGGTCCAAAGCCTCACACAGTTTCTGATACAGCATTCAATCTTACATTGCTGAAGCACACAAAACTTATAAAAGCCCTTGGGATCTGTTAAAAGCATTACATACCTTAGACTGAAAGAATATTAATATTATTAATTCTTTATTATCTCACAGACATCTATGTGTACAAGTAGTTGGCAGATATTTTTCATAAAGTTGTATCCCTGTTCTGTGTTCCATTGGTTTGTAATGAACACACATACACACAACAAAAACAAAAACAAAAACAAAACAAACAAACCAAAAAATGGTTATTTACCATTCTCTGATTGATACGATGTTTTCATTTCTGTGACTGATAGGTCATTTGATAAAATATTTCTGGATGAAATGAAATAACATTTTTTAAAATTCTGTGTTTTGACAAACTTCATTTGAACTTTTTAATGATGGCCTGATGGGACATCCAACATTCAAGCAATGCTAAGTATGCTACTGATCTAGTATGGCAGATATTTGCATAACTGGACTTGTAGAATACTTTATATAGCTTTATGATGCAAAGAAGCATCACATCAAAAAACATTTCATTTTTGTGTTCAGACGTAAAAAGTTTACGTTAAAAGAAGCTTTAAAATATTTATGAAATCATTGAAACAATCAATAAGATATTCAAAGAGAAATAGTTTACCAGAAAGCATACATTTTAGACATTCCTAGGATATTATTCATTTCTAAAATGAATAAAAAATTACAATAACTTTTGAAAAATTGAGAAAACTTGGCAGAAATATTGAAAAATAAGGATTTTAAAGAGCAAATAAGTAACTGATTTCGGGAGATATTTACTCATTCTTAAAATATTCAATTTGTTTATTTTTATTCTTTATTATTATTATTATTATTATTTTTAACAAAACCATTAAGAAACTTCTCAAGTAGATCATAATTGTTTTGGCTAAATGGCCATTTTGACAACAAGTGACTTTGAAAAAAATAATACCACTAGATCAGAGAGAAACTCATGGAGAGGGAGAGAGAAAGAGAGAGAAAGAAAGAACAAAGGAGAGAAAGAAAAGAATAGAGACATAGGGTAGAAAAACATTATTGGATTGTATTGCACTCAAAGGTATCTACCCTATATACTCAAAGGTATCTATTTGTCTACCCAGTGAAGCATGTAGCTTCAGATTCGCATCCTTTGCACATGAGCAAGTCTTTTTGCACAGAAGCTGATTGCTGAAGTATATTTCAGACTGTTTTTCTATCTATAAATAAAACTAATGCCCCATAAGTAGTGGCCTTGTATCTTCTGAATTGACAAAACACCATAAAAACAAATGTGAATATTACCATGAAAAAAAAGTGACATACTTCATGTATGAATTTCATATGACCTATTGCAGTAACAGTGAAGCCAGAGACAGGAGGTGGTGGGTTTTGTTTGTTTGTTTGTTTGTTTTATTTTTTGTTTGTTTGTTTTTCCTTTATTTTTCCGGAACTCACATGCTTTTATTACTTTATTTAAATAATGTATCTTTGAAAATAATGATACCATAGACAACAGTCTACTTATGGGACTTGTAAATAAAAGTGTAATTACTAGTAAATAAAGTAAATAAAAATGGAATATAAAGACTTTAAATCTTAAGACACTTCAAAAATAATTGAAGTCAATACAAGTTACTCTGACTAAACAAAAATACTGATCAGTCCAAACACTAACACTGAGTGAATCAATTTTTTAAAATTAGTCATGTGTAATTGTTATAAATGCATGACATAGATATCCCTTTCATATAAATAAATAAAAAAAAGACTTCCTAAGAAGACTCTAGACTATTAACATTTTTCCATGTTCCCATTCTTGTGCTACTTTTGAGAAAGAGGAAGAAAACGACATTCTGGAAGAAGATATATTACAATAATGAAATAGTCAAGAATTAAACCATCTTTAAATTAGCAATGCAATATATTGCTTAAAAAAAAAATCCACAAAATTCAAACAAAGGAAAATTATACACACACATAATAATCAGAGCAACAATGAATTGGACATATTTTTCAATAATATATTTGGTAAAATAGAATCCAAAGTCTGAAAGCAATACTGAAATACATACATACAAAAGGAGTCAGGGAAACAATGTTTGTACATATACATTTGCGTACAGCATATGGTTTTCATCACTTTGTTAAAAATACATTAATCTTAAAAATTGAAGTCTTTCCCATGTGCCTACCATATGTAACTGATTTCCAGAAAATTCTTAAGCTAAAACATATCTAGTTAAACTGTAAATTAAAAAACCAAAACCAACTATTCTTATATGCCATTATACTTTTTCTTTTTTTTTTTTTTAAGAACAAAAAATGTGAAGTGGTTTATAAAATAGTTTAATACTTATGCTTCCAATCCTTCACAGTCTATGTCTTTGATTTTTTTTTCTTTTTCAAACAAATGCATAGTGACATTATGCCACCTGAAATGTTCAGCCAGCACAGACCCTTGTCTCTCAATCTCAGTGTCAATTTTAACTATGATTTAGTCTTTTTTTTTTCTTCTTGAAGTCATAACTTAGAAATTCTGAAAACCTCCTATAATAACAACTGAAACTGTGCAAATAACAGCTGTTCTGTATTTAGTGGTCAAGAAAAACATATGATAAGCCTCTTCTTGTGCAAAGGTTTTAATTGGTGCAAATACACTTCAACGCATTATTGGAATAAAAACAACTTGATGATCCAGTCATGTATTGCTGTATAGTTTTCTTTCTCAGATTCTTGTGAAACAGAGTATATAACTATGATCTTGCCCAAGAATCTTTGCATTTCTGAATGTGTCAGAAAGAGCACTGAGTTGGGTGGACATGCCTTAGATCTGTCATGGTGGTTGACAGGGCTGTTGCTGCACTCTTCTTGCTCTTCTGCACTGTTGCTGGCCCCACACAGGGCTAGGGCCTGCTGGAGAGGGTCCTGCTGTGGTACATGCAGATCCTCACTCTACAGAGGGGCCGGTATATCATGGCCTCATGAAAGGCTGTAGTCCCTCAGCTTCAATTCACCAGAGGCAGTGCTGGGTGCTCCTGTATCCCCAAGGTTACTCAGTGCTACAACAAAGACTGGGATGACTATGACACAGAGTCTTCTACTCACTTCATTTGGGACAAATTGAAGTGAGCTGCGAAGGCTATGATCATCCAGATGATTCTTATTATATCTTGAGAGGATCCTGCAGTTTGCTGCTCAGGTTAAAGATGACTGAGGATGGTGAAAGGATAGCAAAGAATTGTGGAATCTGTGTTTCTGGTTATTACCTGTCAACACAGGATGCTTTTGATTCTGGTACTGGAACAATTTTTGTAATTGTGCTATATGATTATTGGAGCTAAGACATGCAGATGTGAGCCACTTCACGTTTTACAGCCTATGTAAGCCATGAGAATCTTGGGCATTTTTTATATATTATGAAAAATATAATAAAAGATCATGGTATTAAAATATATAGAAATTGAGATTAGAGGGAAGATTTAGAGCAAAGATTTTGACTCAATATTATTAAAGAAAGGTTGGAAATTGTTGAGGAACCTTGGAAATGATCAGGCCATAATGATCTCTCTCCCACAAACTAAAGGCCAGAAGCTGTAGAATAAAATGTAACATTTAGAATCCAGAATTCAATAGTCCAATAGGAAGAACTGTATGGAAAACTGAAAATATTATTAACACATTTCGTTTTCCTTTATATTTTCCAAAAGTACAATTTTTATAAATCTGTTCAGTTCCTCCTGAAATAGAACATACATGTTTCTGTGCTTTAAAATAATACTGGCAAGATTTCAAGCACATGTGGGTTTTTTTTGTTTGTTTCTTCCCATCTTACAAAAGCATGTTTCTCAGGACAATTTAAGTAGATTCCATTTTTCTCCTTTTTTTTTTCTTTTTTTTTTCTCCTCAGTTTATATATTCCCAATATTCCCAGATGTACTATAATCAAGAATTAATAGTCAGACTTAAGAATGGCAGTTTGTTATGATCCATGTGAACACACAGTTCAAAATGACATTTGGAATGCCCCAGTGGGAAAAACAAAGAAAATACTGAAAAGAAGATTAGCTTCAGAAATAGAATTTTATTTATTCTTTATTATTCTTAAAACAAAATAAAATACAATTTAAGGTTAGTTTTTCTGAGTAACTTTCTGTAGATGTACTCATAATTTAATCACAGAAAGATGAATTTATCTTTTAAAGATCCAGCCACACTTACTGTAGACTTTTGACTGAAAATATTTCATCACTTTTTTTCACACTATTAGGGCTCTTAACCTTGGTTATCTCAACAAGTGTTTGTATGTTTCCAAACTGAAATTTATTTTACATTATTTTTATTCTAACATTCATGACTTTCTTGGGAAAGCTGTGTGATTATTACTGTAAAAGTCTTGAATCAGTTAATACTGGTGCAATAAGAAAACCAAAGCCTACTATTTCCTCTTTCACACTTTAACACCAGCTCTTTTCTTTTAAATGAAAACTACAAATAAGCACTGTCATCTGTCACACCATAAGCACATCTGCTTTGATATTCAAAGCTTATTTAAAGGGACTCATTTAAATTTTCCCACTGATATTCCTCATTTCTTTAGTTGCAGGGCATTTAAAACAAATCACTTGAAAAGATGGAGGAGGAAATGCAGTGAAGTTACAACATATGAAAAGCACATATGCATCATCATCTGTAGGCCAAACTTTGAAGTTTTATGGCCATTATGGCAAAGCTGAAGATTTTTATTTTTATTTTCTGAAATAGTTAGGAGAAAATTTCTTACAAGCCTGTTTTGACAGCAAAAATATCTCTTCTAAAACAACTACACAGCAGTTGTGACACTGATCTAACATGTGCTAGGAGAACTTGAAAAGAGGAAAGGATGGGTTTTGCTGAAATTTTGTAGTGGGGGAGCACTTCTGAAAGATTATGTGTTTAGGTATGTCTGTATTTATTTATTTTCCAAATATTCTTGGTAATTCCACTTTAAAACAAAGGTAGATTTTATTTCTGTGGATAAATCCTCATTCAATTTTCCCAGCACAAGTCCAGCAGGAACAATGAGTCATGAAAGTATATTTCATATTTGAAAAATAACCACTTTTCCACCTATTGAGATGTTTTGTTTTTCAAGAGCTTATCAGAGTAGTAACATTAATAGGTAATTACAAATGTGATACTTTAAGTGAAACTTATTTCACTAGGGGCAGATGCAAAATGAAATTAAATACCATAAATAATAAATAAAATCTATTCTTCAGCTTTCTTCACTCAGTTTTCTTCAGTGAAATATTTTTTCCATGTTTTTTTTCTCTCAGTCAATATTGTACCAGGAAAAACTGAGTGTTCTGAGTGACTGTCAATGAGAATCTGACCAAAGCCCTTTCGGATCAGTGAACATTTTCCATTGGGTTCAGCTGTTGTATAAAAAGAGAAATATTACGTGAGCACAACTACATTCTCTGAATACTGAGCCATTAATCGAATGATAGACAAATATACCAAATATTTATCAGCGATATACATCAGTATAGGATTTAGAACTTGGCCTTTTATATAGTATACTCTTTCCAATATTCTGAATGAGAATATGCATTAACAGCCTTCATTAGGGAACCATGATGTAAAATATTTCAATCAGAAGGGATTTCATTTTAAATTCCTATGCAATTTAGACTCCAGGAACACAGGTGTGAGAATCCTTCTTTGTGTTTTGTCTCAAAGCTTGCTTCCTGAGGTATTTCTTGTGATAAGACTGACTGATTTGTTGAGGAGGAAAGTGATGGGTACTACCTTGACAATAGACATCACTTTGGGAACATTTGAAAACCCCTTCCTCCAGAGCTGCTTGCCTCCAGAAGAGAGCACTCAGGAGTGTTTACTGGTGGAAGATCTGGCCTGTGATTAAATAGCTCCAGCTAGGTATGGGAAAATTGGGACATGATACCATCGTGTCCTGTGAAAAACAGGATGCAGGTGGGCATGCCTGCTCTTATCTGCTGGCAAGGCCCGGAAGATGGGAACAAAGGAGTTTCTGCTGAGATCCCAGAGCCAGAAGCTGCCACTCCAAGGAGAGCTGACTCAACCACTTTGGATTTGAGCTGTCACTCCAAAGACAGCTGACTCGACTACTTTGAAAGCACTGAAAAGGGACCATCATCGCCATGGTTGCCATTGCTGTTGCCGGCGTCATTGTCAACAGAACGACTCTGCCAGACGACCCACAACTACTGAAGATCAATGACTGAACTACAAACCACGCTGGATCCATGGTGGTGACTATGTCCCTCTTGCTTCCCATAAAGACTCCTTGCTTCTTCTTTCCCATCCTTTCTACCACCCTCCTTCCCTTCCCCATTACCCTAATTTGTAACAGTGTCCGTCCTCCCTTTCCCCATCTCCATAATTAAGATTTGTAATAAACTGGTCAGATCAACATTTGAACCATGGTTTTTTAATCTCAAGCCAAGTATTCAGGTATTAAAAGAACCTCCACTTCCTCCTATAAATCAGAGCGAGACAACAGGAGAAAGGCAAACAAGGTAAACTTTGTTACAGACCATTACTCCTTTTGAGAGTAATTTCAAAGAGTCTTTGAAAATACTCTGTCTTTTCTCTTCATTTCATTTTTTTTAATCCTATTCTGTGAAAGTGACAGTCTTCATCTCAGACTTACCAATATTCCATGCATAAAACTGAATGTCTATCACAAAAATTAACTCAACACTGAAAATTATGATCCTTGCCTCTGGATTTCCCTGAAACTTTCTGTTCTCCATGCTGAACAGCCCCAACTCTCTCAGCCTGTCCTCCCATGGAGGTATTCCATCCCTTGGATAATTTCTGTGGCCCTCCTCTGGAAGTGCTCTAACAGGTCCATGCCTCTCCTGAACTGAGGACTCCATATCTAAATGCAGTACTTCAGCTGAGGTCTCACCAGCACAGAGCAGAGGGGAAGGTTCACCTCCATTGACCTGCTGGCCACGCTTCCTTAGATGCAGCCGGCTTCCTGGGCTGTGAGGGCATATAGCTGGCTCATGTATAGTTTGTCATCCACCAATCTGGTCAAGTCTTTTCAGCAGGGTTGTTTTCAATTCTTTCATCCCCAGCTTGTACTGATATGGAGCTTACTGCAACTCAGGTGTGAGATCTTGCACTTGGATTTGTTGATCCTTATGAGGTTCTCTTAAGCCAATTTCTTGAGACTGTCTAGGTCTCTGAATGGTATCCCATCCCTCAGGTGTGCTGTCCACACTACACAGTTGTCATCTGCAACTTTGCTGAGGGTGCAGTCAATCCCTTTCTCAATGTCATTGGTGAAAATATTAAACAGCACAGTATCTGTATTGACCCCCGAGGGAAACCGCTTGTGACTGACCTCCATTTGGACAATGAGCCATTGACCACCACTCTCTGGGTACATTCTTGCACCCAGAACATGAGCTGTGTTGGCTAATTTGTGAAAACTTACCAAAAATCTGAATTATGGAAAATAGATTCAAACTATGTCACCTTTCTGCATCTTGCTTTGTAAGCTTGCTTTAGCAGCTTTCAAACTGCTAGATAATATTTTGGTCTGAAACACTGCCTTATATTTGACGAGGTAGATACTTACACTAAAAAAGAGAGTGATTCATTGTTCCCAAATAAATAAATCTTGCCATTAGGAACAAAAGGATAAATGAGGCAGCAGAAAAGATAAAATGTATGATGAGGAAACAAACAAATAAAAATAATAAATGGATTATTTAAGCATATATAGGAAGGATGAGCAACATCTCCTAAGGAGCGAGAAGTTGGGAGTGTACATACAAATCTGAAAAAATATATATACACTGATGCATCATTACAGAATGGAATTCTTTGATCTCTTTCCTCTTTTCTGACTTAAAGTTGATTTCTACAGTAGTACATTATCAGGACCTGTATAGGTGTATCTGTAAAGAAAAACAGCTGGTGTTGATACCTTGATGTTCATACTGTATATATTTCACTGACTTTTTTTTTCAGATTAGTTCCACTTTTGTGTCATGAACCGAACATATTTATTGCATTTCAGTATAGTTTTGAGCCAAGTATTTTTCAGTTTATCATCTGACGGGAATCCATTTCAAGTACTCTGGTACCGTTCCAGGATGCACATCAAAGCACTGTAGCAGCAACAGCTGGGAGATTCAGTTCAAAACTCACTCCTGGTCCAGACTGAGATAGTTGTACAAACGAACATTGTGAAGAACCATGCCGATGCCTTAAGGAAATCAAACCCTCAGAGTGCTCTCTCTGTCTCAAAATTTAATCAGCACAATTCAGCACAAATTGACCTAAATAGGTCAATTTTGATTCTGCGAAAACATTTCTCAAAATTTTATCATAAACTATCCATTTAATTTCCATATTAAAAATAAAGTTCAGGAAAATGCAGAGATGATATCAGCAGCCAGTATTGGAGGAAGTACCACAAAGTGTTTGCCATACAGTTCTTAGGCAACTGTAAAGAACCAGAAGAATCTTTGCCACAGGGTAGTGGAAAGTGTTTATTTCAATGTTTAATAATAATGAAATAAAGAGCAACCTCAAATTGTTGTCTGTACCATCAGTACACCTAAAGAATTTGGAGAGATTTAGAAAAAGGTAGAGACCAAACTAGTTCAGAATTTTAAACATTCCCTTCCCCTCTTTCTTTTTGCATTTCTAAAAATAAACAAAGTAAGTAAATGAGTCAGTTATATTTGAAATATAACATAAGAATGCAGATATGGCAAAATGACCTAACTCACAGATAAGAGTATTCTAAAAAGATTTTGATTACACTTCAACATATCTCTTCTTATTCAGGTGCAGTTCCTAGAAATAGATGGATTTCTCTATGAGTTGCGATCTGTTAGTTTCAAGGATAAAGAGGCAAAGCATTTAAATGTAAAAACATTGTGAACTTACTTATTTTGCTACCATGTCTTTTTCTCCTGAAAAAGGAAATGTTGAAAGCAG
Source organism: Centrocercus urophasianus (assembly GCF_019232065.1). Lineage (NCBI taxonomy): Eukaryota > Metazoa > Chordata > Aves > Galliformes > Phasianidae > Centrocercus > Centrocercus urophasianus. The sequence continues at coordinate 5,616,402 of NW_024885532.1, forward strand.
ATTGTTTTTATTATTTATTTATTTATTTATTCTTACTATTATTATTTATTTTCCTCTAGGACTATTATAATGATCTGCCCATGGTGTTATCATTACTGTTGTTTTCCCTCACTGAGCCACTTGTCATGGCAAATTAGTTTTAGTTAGTATTAGGGTCAAGATGTCAGGAATTAGTGTGTGAACTCTCTCTATCTGTCACAAAAAGGTGTAAGATTAAAGCTGAGGAGGAGTGGCTGTGCTGACTTTGCAAGCAGTTTTGCCAGCATAAGTAACAAGCTGGAGTTTGGGTTAGTCTAGCTGAACATTTTCTGTAGGGCAGTGAGAAAAAAAAGGAATATTCGCTGTAAGCTACAGTTATAAATATAACCTCTTACATATTCAGTTGCTGTAGGTTAGCAAAAGAAGGAAAAAAAAAAAAAAGGCATTTACTCTGTGGCTGAGATCTCATAGACACACACAGAAATTTGATACAAAGCGTAATGTGAGCCATGGAAACAAAATGTTATTCCACAGAAGATAGAAGGATTAGGGGTCAATTGTGCATGTTACTTTTTATTTTGGTGCATTAAATTTTGAGAATGACTAAAAAGGCAGACAAGGAAGCGAGACCATATAATCAAGGAAAAAAAAATCTATAAAAAACTCTATTGTGTCAGTCATCTAACCACATGTACAAATATACTATTATTCAATCTATGTTCAGTTAAGTAGGCAAAGCAGAAAATGAAAAAGTTGGTGTTTGCCTGCTTTCATTTGGAAAATGAAAATGTGTGGTTTTCTGTCCTTGTAGTTTCTTTCTTCTGCTGCCTGGATGCAAAATTCACTTCAACAAGCTTTAATATATCTATTGAAATATGCCTTTTCTACATGTGTATGCATAAAAGAATAAGAATATTTGTACGTTTTAAATAAGTCACTTAACTTATTATTACCTTCAGATATGGGTTCTTTATCAGGTACAAGTCCCATCTTTTTTGAGATTTTGACAGTAGGTTGAAACCACTGCAGTGAGAATTTAGGTAGCTGTACTTGGTCATAGAAATCCCAGCGTGGCATCACGTTGTTCAACAAGTACAGCGTTCTCATTTTTCTTTCATGTTGGATTTTTTAATTAGGGAAGTGATCGTAGAATCAGAATGATAGAATCACCAAGTTTTGAAACGGCCTCCAAGATCATCCAGTCCTACCATCCACCTACCATGAATATTAACCAACTAAAACATGTTACCTAGAACCACAGCTAAACATCTCTAGGTCACCTCAGGGAATGGTGAATCAATCACCTCCCTGGGCTGCCTGTTCACTCTCTCTCGAAGAAATATTTCCTGATTACAGAATCACAGTGTCAGTGATTGGAAGGGACCTCAAAAGATCATCTAGTCTAATCCCTCTGCTGGAGCAGGAACACCCAGACCAGGTCACACAGGAACACATCCAGGTGGCTTTTGAATGTCTCCAGAGAAGAAGACCTCACAACCTCTCTGGGCAGACTGATCCAGTGTTCTGTAACCCTTACTGTTAAGATTTTTTTTCTTGTATTTATGTGGAACTTCCTGTGTTCCAGCTTGCAGCTGTTGCCCCTTGTCCTATCATTAGATGTCACTGAGAAAAGCCTGGCTTCATCCTCCTGACACACCCTTTACGTATTTATTAACAATAATGAGGTCACTCATCTGTGTCCTCCAAGCTAAAGAGACCCAGCTCCCTCAGCCTTTCCTCGTAAGGGAGATGCTGCACTCCCTTAGTCATCTTTATGGCTCTGCACTAGACCCTCTCAAGCAGTTTCCTGTCCTTCTTGAACTGAGAGGCCCAGAACTGGACACAGTATTCCAGGTGCTGTCTCACCAGGGCAGAGTAGAGGAGAAGGAGAATCTCAACCTGTTAGCCATATTCCTTCTAATACATGCCAGGATGCCATTGGCCTTCTTGGCCACAAAGGCACAGTGCTGGCTCATGGTCATTCTGCTGTCTACCAGTACCCCCAGGTCCCTTTCTCTAATGTCCAACCTAAATCTCCCCTGTCACAACTTGAGGCTAATCCATCTAGTCCTACTGCTAGTTACATGGGAGAAGAGGCTGAACCCCACCTCAGCACAACCTCCTTTCAGGCAGTTATAGTCCTTAACTCTTCTATATATTTTTTTGTGCTTTTCTTTTCTACAGGAGACTAAATGCATAGTCAGCCTGTGTAGACATACTCAATTCACTTGCCATTCATTCAGGAGGAATGCAAAACATGGAAGTCTGCTACTGTCATCTTACAAATGGGTTAGCACAGGCCTTGAAAATACTTAGGAATGTAAAAAGACTTGTAACAAGATACAAAACTAAAGTTCAGATACATAAAATTACAATTCTACTTGAGAAACTGTACCAGAGAGAAAACCAATTGATAAGAAAGAGACAATTTGATACTGTATACTTTGATGACACTAAGAATAGTAATTTTTTAATAGTAATTAAAAAATATGTCATGGTTTTATGATTTTTGTTTATCGGTATTCCACATCATAACATCATATAGTGCACTGGGAGCTAAACTATTAATACTCCAGTTCTGGGCACCTGTCCTGAAAAAGAAGAACTACACACCCCAAAGGGCTCTGTGGTCAGAGAGGAGCTACAACCCCTGACAAAGTCACCTGATACGCTCTTTGCTTTCCTCTCTGCTGCTCAACTGCACTGTGCATCTCACCTCAGTGTTATGGTGAAGCCTATCCACCTTTCGAACACTCTAATTGTGTTTTATTTATCACTATATTTTATTTATTAGCTTCAATTCTAATTATATTATATTATAGTGTGTTGTCTTACATTCCAATACTATATTTAGTAAATTAGCTTGTTTCTCCTCAGATCGTTGCTGCTGTTTTTAATTATTTTTGGGTCCCCTGTTTTGTGAAATCCCTCTGTCCCACTAGTCAACCATTGACAAAATGTTATTAGTTAAATTAGGTATAGATGAATGATATAGTTATTTGATTTCCTGAATAAAGTATATAGTGGTATTCTCTGCTATCCTGTCATAATCCTCTCATTTATTTTGTAAATTTATTTTTATATTTCATCACTTACCAACTCTGAATGTTTATTTCTTTATCTTCAAATAAATTGCATGCCTTCTGTTTCTTCCTCCAGGTTTTGATCACAGTTTTTTGTCCTCCTAAATAGTTTTGAATTTATATATACATATATATATTTCTGATGACTTTTGTGTAGAAGACTCTTTTTAAATATCAAAATGAAAAATAATATATAAAGTTGGAGTTGGACTAGATAATTTCCATATCACTATGAAAAATGATTCTATGATTAAAAAACAAACAAATATAAAATAATATTATTAGTGTACTCAAAAGGATGTTAGTTTTTTTCCTTTTTTAAAAAAAATCTCCCTCCCACTGTGTGTTTGGAGAATTAAAAATAGGAAACAACAAGAAATAATAATATTTCTGAAATAAAATATCAGGTTTGTATAATTTCTACAGAACTAGAATTACTTCTCCTCTGCCATTTAATGTGTCATGAAATATTCCTCTGTGTGAAGAAAGACAAGCATAACTGCCCTGTATTTAAGTAATTCTGTTGAATCATAGAGTAGAAAGTGTATTTTATTTTTTTTATAAATATATTTAATTAGACATTAAGTATATTACACTAACTGTTCTGCCTTTTCTGAAAAGCCTTTATCAAATATTGATAATGGGGAAGGATTAAGCTATATATTACCACAAGCCTTCACTATCTGCTCTTGCAGTTTATTTTATCAAATCCTGTGAGATTAGGACCATGTCAGATCATTTAGGAATCATTTCACGGAAATAGTAATAATTTTAAAAAATATATGAAATATTTTTCTTCACTATTTTCTTCTTCATTACTCCACTGTATTATTGATCATAAAGTGAAAAGTCTAAAAATATGCCCAAATGTTGGTTGATAGATTCTTTTTTTGCTGTTATTTTTGAATCAGGACAATATATTGAAAGAAGCAAGCTAAAACAGCTTTAAGAAGAATCTGGTAGGTGAAAAGTTATCAGATAACTTTTATTCCTTTCTTTTCTTTTCCTTCATTAGTAGTATATTTTTACCGTAAATGCTTTTTCAGTTCTGGATTCATCTCAAGCCCATTTCAACTGAATCTTCATGTTTATAGAGTTTTAGGCATCTGTAGCATAGTGGTTTGCACATGAGCAAATAAAATATTATCCTAACAACTTGATAAATATATTCAGATACATATATATTTTTTCCAATTTTAAGTTAACAATACAGGTCACTGGAATTGTTTTTAGTATAAAAATAGCCAGCAAAGGAAAACACAAAAGATCAAACGGAAACTATCAATTACTTGAGAAAAACAGAATTTCAGTATATGAGAAAAATACATTATTTTTTTTCTCTCTTCTTTATCTGTTTTTTAATTGGTCACATTATTGTAACTAGTTCTGACTTCTAAACAAGGGATATAAACTGCCAAACAAGCCATATATTTGGCTGACATCTGGTAAGTAAGAGCAAGATCACTTTCATGCTTCCCCAAAATCCCCCGAAGAAATATTCTGAGTGTAACAGAAATATTTTATCTTTAGCTCTGCCAAATGCTCCTAAAGTTATAATTTCCTCCAAGAAAGCTGAAAGTTTTAATGTAATGCCACAGTTCACACTCTGATTTCAGTAATTTCTCTACCAGAAGGAAGGAAGGAAGGAAGGAAGAAAGGAAGGAGTGAAGGGAGGGAGGAAGGGAAGAAAGGAAGGAAGAAAGGAGAAAGGGAGGAAGGAACGAAAATCTATAAAAAGGAAAAAAAAAAAATCAGCTTCTGGAAGAAAACATCTGAAACATTTAACAAAATTAGGAGTGATGAATATAAAATGACTTCCATGTCTCTTTCGCGTATATTCTCCTTGTCAGACTCATCAGACTAAATTAATTTTCGTATTTTAAGAAATAAAGGTAGATACAATTAAAATAAGATGAAAGCAAAAAAGCTTGTTTGCAACATAGATCTTCCATATTGATGATCAATTCATTATTTTTAAACTGGAAACTCTTTGCAACTACAGCAGAAGTTTGAGTTACAGGTAACTAAAATTATACTTTGCTATATGTAGAGTGTTTTCTTTACATGTCCCCACAAATTTTCTTTTGGACATATTTTTTTCAAATACACAACTAAGGAGATCATCTTATTTAGATTGAAAGATTTAAAGTTTTTGGTTACTTTAGAGATTAATTTGATTAAATATTTTGGATAAAGTAGAAAGTAGTTTTGAAGTGGGATTTAATTTCAAAGATACGTCATTAGAAATATTGTAATGACTTCATTTAGTTCCCCTACTCATGAGATTGGTCTCTGATTTATGCTTATTACAGTTTGGAAACTTCTGATTCATCAAACTGATGAATCAGTTTTCTCCATCCTTAGCCTCACTCTCTAGGGCTGAAGGTCAAGTGCATCAGTCTTCTCTAAGAATGAAGTTGGGAGCGTGGGTCCCAAAGCATTACCAGCATTCCAGCTCCCCCATAGGAAGAACTGTGACATCAGTAGGGATGTTTAATCTCACTCTAGGATATAATTTTATACTTTTCCTTATAATTTCAAAAATGTGTTCTTTCTTCACTAGTTCCTGTTTCTATGTAACATCCTAACTTAGAATCTCTGAGAACATTGAAACATAGAATCATAGAATCACAAGATTGGAAACAACCTACAAGATCATCTAGTCCAACCATCCACCCGTTACTACTGCTATCACAAGTACTAAACCATATCTCATAGCTGCTCATCCAGATGCCTCTTGAACACTGTCAGGGACGGTGACTCCACCACCTCCCTGGACAGCCATTCCAGTGCCTGACCACTCTCTGAGAGAGAAAGATTTTCCTTATGTTTAATCTAAACCTCCTCTGGTACAACTTGTGGCCATTTCCTTGGGTTTTGTTTGTTGCCTGGGATAAGAGGCCAAACTCCTCCTCATCACAGCCTTCCTTTAGGAAGCTGTGCAATAACAGTGCAATAAGGTCTTCCCTGAGCCTCCTCTTCTCCAGACTAAACAATCCAATCTCCCTCATCCACTCATCATAAGATCTGTGCTCCAGACCCCTCACCAGTATTGCTGCCCTTCTCTGGACATGTTCCAGGGCCTCAATGTCTTTCTTGTAGTGAGGGGCCCAAACAGAATCAATAGTTTGATTGTATTTGAACAGTTTTGTCCTTCTCCCAGTGTTATATTCCTCGTGACTATATGATTGATAATTAACTATCAGTTCACACTCCTGGAGCCTCTGTTATCATCCAATCAAGACACTTCCACAGCCTATGTTATGCTCTCATTTTTCTATACAGTTGTTTTTGCTTGTTTGCTTGTTTGTTTGTTTTCCCAGGTATCATAGTTAATTCTACAGACTTATTTGTACTTATTATTTACTATTTTCAGACATACATCAACATTGTTACAAAAAAAAGGTGTAATACCATATTGTAATACAAAAATGAGCGGAATCTAAAGCTAATTAAGTATTATCGCTTGGGTGTTTGAGAACTGCTGTTTCAGTTATCTGTAACCAGATACATAATGATCTAGCCAAGACAAGTCCCAGGCAGAGCACTCCTTACCAGTTCCTGAGGCTTTGGTGATCTAGGACAAAACTGTAACATAAGAATAGAAACTACTTTGATTGCTTAGAGACGCTTGATTTTGATTTTATTCTAGGCAGGTGTATCTTTTTGCTGAGAGGAAGATGAATTTAGACAAGTTCTTTTTCTCTTAATTACTGTTATGAGTGAGCACAATCACACACGGATTTTTTTCTTTCTTTTTGAAAGAAAGGACAAGAGAGAATGTCATCAGGATAAGTCCAAATTCAACACTGGTATTTCTAAATATCTTCTAAGGGATAATGTTATGTTGGTCTCTCCAAACATTTCCTGCGTAACTAACACCAAGTAACTTCTTGCACTGTGCATGAGTTCTTTGGAATATGTGCAGAAAGAGCAGGTGCATAGCCCAGCATTTTGGAATATTGGTTCTTAAACACTGGTCAGTGCCACGCTTAGCATTATGTCACCTACATTCCCTAAGGCTCTTTTTCCAAATTACTCACAGTTCATGAAAAACAAAAACAAGAATGTCTTCCACTAATATTCTTACAGGGAGAAAATTGGTCTGTAGATCTCAGCCTTATGATCTTTTAGCTGGCCTTGTTCTTTCGGTCTGCAAGAGATGCAAACTACCACAGAAATATCTTTCTTTTTATTTCATTGGTGTTGTTTATCAGTAGGTTCACTACAGTAAACAAAACTATGTATTTCTGCTTCTCCATTGACTTCTAATTGAATAGTGGGTGGCATCACTAAGAACTCTAAGAATCATTACCAATATTTTGTAATGCTAATTTTAAGAAATTTCAAAGAAAATACTGAAAATGGATTGAAAGCTTCAACTTGTATTTACATACCACACATTTTTTTCTACACATTTTATCTTACTGCTCACTGTGTAAACTTGTCTTGGCAAAATTCTTGTAAAGGAGGAAAGCATCAGCATTATCTCTTTAAAAATGTCAGCTCATCTGAAGACTCTTGACTTCTATCCAAATACACTTTCAGATTAAAGTATCTCTTTATAAAAATAGCTTTACATTTTTGATAATTAAAATATTCCCAGACAGTTCTATACATTGTCACATAAAAAATATGTTTGTGGGGACAGAGATAAGAATCACCTGGATTTGGTTTGTGATTGTGGGATTGTTAGTGAAATTACTGATGAGAACTTTTTTTAAAATTTATCTAGATCTAAACTGTTAATCCTTCCACTATGTGTGTATGAATTACTGTAAAATCAGTGTTTCTGATTTTTTTTTTTTTTTTTAAATCAAAGTACAGTGGGAAAAGACTTGAAAATTGCTTCAGTGCTCTAAAGTTAAATAAAGTTGTTTGTTTTATGTATAAATTGCACCATAATTAATCTTACATTGATCTTATGACTGGGAGATTATAATTAATTGATCTAGTAGAGAAAACTATTGTTTAGCCTTCTTAGCCTTGTCCATTTTATCTCAGTTTAACAAAGATGCCATATTGTCCTCTTATAGAAACAGACAAAAGAAATTGTTGTTTAAAACCTGTCAGTGCAATCTCCAAATTCCCAGGCTGAGAAGGAAGTGCGTTTGCAAACAGAATTATCCCATTTTATCCAATCAAACTGTTTGTGTACTGTTTCTTCCAAAAAGTCTCTACTCACTATCTTACTCATCCTCATTATTGGAGTAACTCAATGTTGTTCTGGTGAATAAATTAATCCAACAATACATGCAGCCAATTAAATAAGTAATAATAATAATAAAAAAATAGGACACCTTTGCATTCTCTCTGAGCTTAAACATCCATTTCAATTGTAAAAACTTAAGTGTTGATCTTTACAGATCCCAATTCTCATCAATATTATATATTAAAAAAATAAATAAATAAATACTCTGAATTACGAGATGATTAGTAATATTCAAATATGACTTCAGTTCCTGTTAGGTGTCTCAGCACTATACTATGAAGTGCTCAAATTTAATTCTGAACGCTTAAGATAACAGCTGTATGAGTCATGATATTAAACTTCACTGAGTATGCACTAGAACTGTAAAGCTGTGAGAAAAGAGGGAAAAAACATAAGTGTCCTAAGTCTGTAAGCCTAGAGAACAAACCATATCCAATTTCTGTCAAATCAGATTTAGCTTATGAGTAGTGCCACTGCAGTCAGTAACCTGTACAGTTTTGTACATACGAACAATATTTGTAATTCCAAGCCTTTCACATATGTAAATGAAATGTGAATGTGTTTCTTTTCCCATAATAGTTAATTATCTTTTCCACAACATGTCCTCAAATTAAATACAAAATTTTATCACCAAATAAAATATTTCTCAAAACATAAGAAACAAGCCACCTTCAACTCAGAAACTGAACAAATATTACGGAATGGAAAATTAAGCTAATTTTACAATAAGCTACTTGAATTTTTGATCAGTATAAATTCTTGTAGAAAGCTTTGTTTGTTTAAGAACTTCCGGAGTATACACAAAGCTTCACATAATCTAACTTTGGAAAAGCCAGTGGCTTCCTGAAATTAAGTCTTTTCTACCAAACTCCTCTGTCATACAGAATATTCTGGCTGTTCCATCTGAATTCCAGTGTTTTTTTCACATTCACAATATGGAGTACTTAGAAAATCATTTTATTCTTGGGAATCTAATTAATCCTATCTTTATAAATAAGTCTTTCTTCCTTTCTCAGCTCCAGATCTTACTCTCCTGGGGTTTTCATATAACTTTCCTTCCATTTGTCAATTTACAACTCTTTAGTTCCTCTCTGATCCGGGAAGTTTTTTCCGATCACAGAATCACAGTAGCTCCTACTCTCTGTAACAACTCCCTCCCCCCAGTTTTCCTTAAATTTAGTCCTGTTTATGTGTATGTACATTTATATAAATACATAGAGAAACTGGAATTGCCATTGGCTCATGATGTCCTCTCACAGCGTAAGAGCAGTTCCTAAGAATCTTTTAGAGCACATACTGAAGCCTTGCCTGGAAACTTCCTGACAATTAAGCCTGGCTGAATAATGGATGACAAGACTAGGCTTTTGTCTTTACCTCAGTTTTCTCCTTGCTACTTTAGACCTTCAAAGCGGTTTCAAATTTAATTTTCTTTATCACCGGTGTTTGTTGTAGTTATCATCCTCATACAGTGTCTCTTTCTCGCAATTAAAAAAGTCACATTTCCTTTCTCTTTCAAGCTGAATTACAATTATGGAGAATCCTAACTGACTGATACCTGCCCTCAGTTTTACAACATCAGATCTGATCGCATTTATAGAACATTTCACACAAGGTTTAATGAAACAAAATATAAACCATTATTTGGCTCTGCTATTTCTCCTGAAGGAAAACATCTCTAATACTCTAGGGTACATTTCAGCTATGGTTTTGAAACACTAAAACACAGAACTCAGAGAAAAGGACTAAATATATATATATATTTTGGCAACAAACAGTATAGTAAATCAATGGATGTTGTACATATATGGGAAGTGTTTAGTGCTTTCAAGCTTATTAACTCACAAAGTTCAAATGTTTGAAAAAAAGGTTCAGGATATATCCACTACTCTTATATAATTTAATTCAGAAGTAAGAGAGAAAAAATATATAAGCACTATTTATTGACTTAGGAAGCCAAATTAAAGAGTTCCTAATGAAATGAGCTACTGCACTCTTTGTACAGTAATTGTGTACATGGAAGGAACAGCTTGACAGGTACTTTATCCAGATGCTATTTGAAAAAAAAAAATTAATACGAGTTTGAAAGATACATGTGTAACATTTAATATATATAATGTAGTCTTGTACTTCAACAAAATTACATGTATTGAGATAACAGAACTATTTTCTACTTAAGCATATGTTGATAAAAACTGTTTCCAACTTAATTAATTTGTAAGTCTCTTTGAAAGTAATTTGTAAACTTGTGAACTGAAAACAGTGGCTTTAGTCAAAGAATATATTTCATTTTTTTATTTTTCAGGAAAAAAAAAGTTACAAAAAAATAGTTCTACATCTATTAAGTCATCTGTAACAATTTAAAAATTATATAAAATAGTGTTGAAAATGTCAGTCTGAAGATCCTGATATTCAACTATATTTCTTTTTGGAGTTAAAATAACACTGCCTGTGCCATATCCTTTTTTAATTCTTCGTTTGGGAAAACTGAAATTTCTGAAAGACCAATACTTTTTCTTCCCTCCCCCCAGCACCTATACTAAGTATAAGCCAAAGTATTGCTTGGAAAATGTCATCTTCATATTGCTAGTGCTATCTGTAGTCACATATACATATATATATTTTATTTCTTTTCTCTATAGGTATTAGTTTTTATTGTTCAATTTATGAAGAAGTTAGTGAGGTCTCCTTGAAAACAGAAACATAATTCCTTACAAGCTTAAAACAGGGTTGATATGCTAAGTAGATGTTTATAATGGTGGCATGAGTTGAGCAACATGTCATTCTAATTTACTCTTCAAAATTATTTCCAAGTTATTATTTAAGACCACAACAGCAGCTGCAACAGAACGTTTCTGAACTGATTTTCTGCAGTGCGGTAAAAGTCCAGATAGCAAAACATTCGTGACGAGGAGCAGTGAAACAGTGAAGAACAAATTAAAGAGTGATAGTACACGGCAATTTATGAAATGAAAACAACGAATTATAAGGATAACTAAACAGTGAAAATGTGCCAATATTCCAATATGAAGCCAGCCATATTTTTTTTACAATGTGAAGTATTTTGAGCAACATAGCCTTTATTTATTCCTTGCAGGGGATGCTATATGACTAGAAAACAGTTTTTCTACAAAATGTCTTTATTTTTCTTTTCCCCCCAGAATTTATCAGAGGAAGAGACTCTTTTTTTTTTTTTTTTTTTTTTTTTTTTTTTTTAAATACTGATGACCACACTCCATTTCGTGCTTACTTTTCAACATTAATTTTGGCACAAAAATTGCACAAAGTAGGACTAATTAGAGTCTTGATTTTTGTTCTATTTATGAGTAATTCTGTATTTTTAATTTCACAACGTTATGAGTCGTTACCATTGCAAGGAAAAGAGCAGGTAAACAACTACTGGAAGTACTATGCTGCCAGTGCATTACTGCCATTATGGCATAAGTGCAACAGGTTTCCACAAAAAAATAGGGTATATGTCACGTTGGCACTGTATGCTGAAATGAGGTTTGGAGCACTTTGAAACATGATGTGATTAATATGTAACATCCGTTTTATAATACAATTAACTACTTTCTGTTTGCAGAGCTAGAAAGTTATTTTGTATAGTGCTGTGACTGTGATATAATATGATGACTTTTATTTCTTCTCACAGATAGTAAAAGATACATATTGCTGGAGGGGGAGAGAGGAAAGAAGTGTAATACTGGGAAACTGCTATGCCTAAATGGGTGACACTCTGTCTCAGTGATCTCCTGAAATACCATGAAACTGGTTCTCACTCAGGCTTAACTGTGTGTCCACAGAATAGGTGGCATTCTGCTCTGCTATAAATAAACATAATACTGGTAAAGAAACAATGACCAGTGAGAAAATGGGTGTTGTTTAGTCAAGTTTAAGAATAGATATTAATAAATTGCATATATAGATTAAGTTATTCATTGTGTGGGTATTATATTGAGCTACTCCAGAAAATAAAATCTTTATTTGAAGGAGAAAGCCTATAGAAATGACATTCATTGTCTCATAATTTAAGTCCAAGGAACTAAAAAATTTGAGGGAATTTATAAGATAGTTTTAAAATCACACACATTTTCCTAACCAGATTGAAATTTCAATGGCATCTGTAGTCTGCTTCTACTAGATCAGAAAAACAACAACAACAACAACAACAACAAAACAGTAAATATAGTCAATCTCTTTTACTGGATCAATTCTTTAGTTATATTCCCACGCTTCCTCTTAAGTACCAAATGCATATTGCATTGCTTCCTATAAACTGTGCTCATATATTATAAACACAAACTCTCAATTTTGTAGAGTTACAAAATTTTAAAAAGGTCTAACCTAACTATTTATCCATAATTAGAGAAGTACTTCTATCTGACACTTTCAAGGGCAGTGGCGTCCCACAGTCTCATTTCTTTTAGGTTTCAAAATCTTCCCAAACCCACGGTTGTCTTGATATTATTTTCTCAGAAGCTACAGGGTTGAGAGCTTGTTTCTATTTTAAGAACTTGAGGGACAGTGTGACAAGAAATCAGGAAGTTTGTGGTAAACAAAAGGTCATCTTAGTTAGAAAAAAGACAGCAAAATAAAACATGAACAACTAACTTTCAGTATTTATGAAACAGTCTGTGGAGTTACATCATTTCAAATAAAACAGAAAAAAATACGTTTTCATTGGTACGCTAAAGTGGAGATTATCAAATGAAACCTGAGGAATCCAGGTGTGGGTTTTTTTTTTGTTTTTTTTTTTTTTTTTTAAATTTGTGAAGCTCTAGCTTTCACTTTGCTTCATTTCTCTTAAACAAAATAAACCAAAAGACTGTTATACTAATAATATGCATAGTCTGAGACTTCACAGGAGTGACGAAAGAGAGAACAGTAAACATACATCAGTAAGCCTTGATGTATGAATTTCATACGGTTTGCAGCATTCTTTGACATATTTTTCTTTTCATAGAGGTAACATATGTAACCTGATAATATTGTATTTCTGTATATGTAAATATATATAATATACGTATGGTGTATAGGCATATAGTATATGCATGTATAAGAACTGTGTATAAGAACTGGTGTGTTAACATGTCTAGTGATGGCAGTCATGCAGAGAATGTTAGGGAGAGAATGCTATTAAAGGCCTGTATGAAAAAAACACATAGGCTAAAATGTTTTCTTTATTCTTTAGTTTTGGCTTCTAGTCGTGGGACAAGGGAAGATGTTATTCTGATTCTACAGGGAATTAATTGTAATGGATAGAGTGAAAAGCCTTATGAGTTTTCAAACACTATACCATTTCAATCAGCATAACTAGGGTGTTCAAAAGCCAGTAAGGAAATCTAATCCAGTAGAAGTTCTTGCATTAGAAGAAGAGGGGGGAAAGTAGATGTAATTCAAGATCCACATAACCTAAGTTCTCTGTGGTAGAGAGCTATCCTTCTTATTTCAATCCATGGTATTCATGACTTAAGACACTGACAAGAATGCATATAAATGCATATGAATAAAACAAGGATGAACCTCAATTTAATTAATTATTGTTTTATCATGTTTGGATACCTTAACAAGTACAGAAAGGCTTAAACTTCAAGTTTAACTAATTCATTAGTCATTCAATAACCGTATTCAAGTTTCATAGGAATTAGGAGATAACCTTTTTATTTTTTTTTAATTTTTTGTCATCTAAAGCTTGCTCCTGATATTATAAGATATAGCTTATAATAAGATATAGCTTAGCATATCATCAAAGCGTTAATAAGGACAACTAGATTTTTAAAGTAAAACTATAAATTCAAGGTTTTGGTTTTGTCTGTTTGTTTGTTTTGAGCACTTCTGCTTATGAGTGTGTTTATACTGGAAATCTATAATGTTTGTTCCCAAATACAAGGCTGTTGAATTGATTAACACTGGTAGGTAGAAATAAGCTTTTTGCTTGCTAGAGAAAATTAGGGAGCACATGCATGAAAATATGTCAGATAATATCTGCACAGAAAGAAGTAATGATATCTAAGTGCTACTGAGATATTGCAGTGAAATCTGATGTGATAGGTTTTATTTCTTTTTGTTTTAGTCAACATTAGAAGAGCTGTTCCAAACTGCATGCTTATTAGTGGGTTGGGCTAATGGGAATAAGTTTGACAAATTCTCAAATTGTCTGACATGCTTTCTTACCCTTCAACTGCTGAAATGAACTAGTAAAATCTGTGTTATTCTGCTATTTAATGCAAATCTTATCTGTCAGGCTTCCATGTTTGGAGATTCAGTGCCAACTTATTTATATCACTGATTCTCTGGGGATTAGAGGCAAAATTTTTGGCAGCAGTACTGTTTATATGAATATTCCCTGAAGGCTAATTATCTGTGGAAATGTCAATTCTAGTATTATTCATTATGGGGTCTGGTATAATCACTTATCTTCCTGAAGAGCTGAAGCCCGAAAAGCCCTAATAAATCAGTAAAGTCATTCATAAATAACACAGAATATCACCTTCAGTGAGAAAAGTTATGTTCACTACCATTGAAATCTTCTATGACTTGCGGGATTTCATTCTTAAATTCTTAAATTTTCATTTTCTCATTATTAAATTCTAATTACTTGTTAAATAGTGGCATTTTCTAGATATTATTAAGCATGTTATCTTCAGTTATTCTGAACTGCTTGCATCTTATCCTGAGTCTCTTCAAGAAAATCAGATGTCAAAAAAAGCAAGAAAAAGGTGACAACTGGCCATTGTGATTCTATTAGCAGATCATCAACCTTAAGTAGAAATGAAAAGGGCACAAATTATTCTGGATGGAAGTAGAGGATATGAACAGCTGAAAACTTATAAAAATAAATTATTATTAGCATTGAGTTTTGGTATTTCTTTCTTTTTTAAATAAAAATTGAATATTTAATATATTCATAGATATATGAATATATCCCCTCCCCTCCCC
>NW_024885532.1:5636533-5704527 GCF_019232065.1 Centrocercus urophasianus
GGAAGGAAGGAAGGAAGGAAGGAAGGAAGGAAGGAAGGAAGGAAGGAAGGAAGGAAGGAAGGAAGGAAGGAAGGAAGGAAGGAAGGAAGGAAGGAAGGAAGGAAGGAAGGAAGGAAGGAAGGAAGGAAAAAACAGAGGCAATAATCTATGGAGGAAAACTTATTTTACAAACTGATATCAGAATGCAAGATAACACAATATAATACAATCCAATTGAAATTGAGACTAATAAATCAAATAAGATAGGAGAGAGAGAGTTCCCGAGACTGAGTCAAACCTGAAAATCTTGGAACGGCTAGGAAAGCACCCTCCAGCACCCACTGCCAGGCAGTAAGAGAGTGCCCCACCCGGAAGGGCCAGATGCCATGACTTCCGTAGTGTATAGGGATAGGTACCTGGAATTGGAGCATTAACACTTTAACTCCCAGTGCACTACATGATGTTATGATGCGGAATACTAAAAACCAAAAAACACAAAACCATGACACCTTCAAATACTGTAAGGCTGCAAGGAGATTTCCCTGGAGCCTTCTTCAAAGTGTATAGCAAATACTGTTGGAACAGCAAGTTTAAAAATTACGTCAACCTCATATTTGCTATTATGATTTTTATTTCTCTAATTTTGTTGAAGACATTAGGTAGACTCAATAACATAGTTAAAATCCAAAAGAGAACTTGCTTCACTGTTTTCATCACTGTGCACTACATCTGATGGAATCAGTCTGTCAGCTGAAAGAATTTAGGAGATCTGCCATCAAATAGAATCACAAAGAGAAATAGTAAAATAAATAATAAGAAATATATGTGTGTGACTTCAGGAGCTAAACCTGGTATTGTGAAGGAAACCAGTCTTATCTGGTAAGACACATAACCTATATAAAGAGAGTATCAACAACATTATAAAATCACCAAAGATTTTAAATAAGGAAAGAAATGACCAAAGCACTGTGTGCTAGGAAAAAAAAAAAAAAAAAAAAAAAAAAAAAAATTTTTAAAAAATTTTAAAAAGTTTCAAACCCCATAAAATTAAAAAAAAAAAAAAAAAAAAAAAAAAAAAAAAAGTGTTCATAAGGTTTCAACTGGTTCCACACCACTATAATGCAATTAATTTGTGTGACTAATTTATTTTTATCTTATTCTTATTCTTTCGTAGAGTAAGCTTTTTTTCAAAGTACACTCTTTACATCCTTTTCAGCTTCCCACAGGAAAAAAAAATCACTTTCAGATATAAAATAACTATTGACAGAGAATAAATTCCCATCAAGAGATAATGCCAGGTTGCCCAAACCAGCCTTAACAGCTAAGGTAAGACTTCTAACAAGGTCGAGACTGAACAAATGTAGTTATATGCCTTAGGAGGTGCTGAAATGCAGACTCAACTACACTAGCTCTACTGAAAGATTCTGCCTCTCTACTGAGGAGTCTTACACTGACTTTTCAGGGATACCTTACAACATCATAGTTAATGTAGGTACTATTTAGATAGAATTTCTGATATACCTCTTCTTCGCTAGATGTCATGTCTTAATGATGTATAGCATTTAGAAAATCATTTTCCAGATTGTACACATTAGCCCAAGCCTCTCCTGCAATGTTGGCTGAGCAGTCATCAACCATATGTCACTAGAGTATGCATTTATATTTTCAAAGCAAACAAGTCATGATGTCAAATCATGCAGATGAACTGATGGGAACTTCTTTTATGAAGAAGTGTGCAAGGAAAATAACCAATTTTTAAGAAGAAATTATGCAAGAATTCCAAGATAATATATATTTTTCATAACTAAGTTCTTCATAACAAAGGAAAGAACATCGCTAACCATATGTTATTGTAATCTACATGGACAGAAGCAGATGTGTGCATACTTGTCCTATTTAAGCTTTTGCATGGATGAACATGAGAAGTCTTTCTCTGAGCAAGCATGAACACACATTGAGTTGTTCTAGTTAGTATTTCATACACACTTCTACATAAGTATGTGCTTTAAAGTAGATCTTTTATACTGGTGAGGTCTTTCATTATAAAAGTTACTACTTTGAACTATGAATTTACATATCAATCTAGCCACAGAATGATGTAAACTCTAGTGAACTCAGATGACATAAACAGTCAAATTAACTGTGTTATTTACTCTTAGTTACTGCTCTGGAAAAGATTTAACTGAAATTGCTCTTTTGGGAACATCTAATGTTTTCTTTTTGTCTTATGTGTACAAATAAGAAACACGCTCCAAACTGTTGATATAGCTATTTGACTGAAAGTAGAATAAAAACTCTCCGGAATCTACCACTGGATACATAGCTAGAATATTTTAAATATTAAAACAAACAAATAAACAAACAAAAAAACCTTCCTTTTATGCTTTAATTCAAGCGGGCAAGACAAGTGCATAAGTTGTTTGTCAGCTCTATCTTATTTGGTACAGCAGGCTCAGTTTCACAATAAATCATTCTAAATCTGTTACTGGATAAAAGCCAAAGCATAATCATTCTTTTGATTCATATATCCTAGTTCTCCACCCACCCTGCTCCTAAAGTACAAGGACAAAAAGAAGACAAGAACTGACAGGTGCCCCGCCTCCAGCTTGCAGCAGAAGCTCTGCACAAACAATGCTGCCAAGAGGCAGCAGACTGAGCATGCAGTCAAGACTGTCCTTTTAGATTATGATTAATTGAAAACCAACAAGACTCAGGTTTTGAGACACAATCCGTATTCCCATGCTCTTCAAAATAACTGCTTCTGCTGAAAAAGCAAGCAGATCAACAAGAGCAATGAAGGCGTTGTGCCTAAAAGACCAGTGTTATTTTCAGGCACAGAGGAATAAGAGGATGATAAGAGATGGATGATAGTATTAAAAAAGCTGGTGAGGCTTTAAGTTCTCAGACCTTGGTTTACAGGCTAGAAAAACAATAAAAAACACAACAAAGGCTGCTAATTAGGAAAGTCGAACAAATTTGCCATCATTGCAGGAGTCTTGCTGATAAAAACCTACGAGAACCACATGGGACCTTAAATGCAAACTACTTTTTGAAGCTAGTGGACCAGTGAATAAGTTTCCAGCAAGGATAAACGTAACCCCCTGGAAGGGTTTTAATGCAGCCCCCTGTAAGAGAGTGATGAACACAATGAGGATGTTTCCAAGCAGGGGCCGCCTACTGCTCTCCCAAGTCCTGATGGCTGTTTTGAAAACTATGTTCTACTCCTACCTTCAAGTGGATCCGGGTTGTGAATAAGGCATCTGTTTGCCCCATATTTTCCATGAAGGATATTTAGCAGAGAGAGTGACCAATCCAGACATTTGGGGGCTATGCAATATGTAGAATACAGATTAGCTTAGATTAGGTATCACTGAGTTGAGCAGATACTGTAAGCTTACAGCTCAGAAGGCCCAACTATATTTTGGGCTGTATCAAAAGAAGCATGGCCAGAAGGAGAAGGGAAGTGACTCTACTCTGCCCTTGTGAGGCCTCACCTGGAGTACTGCATCCAGACCATTTGCCCCCAGCACAAGAAAGATGTGAAGCTCTTGGAACAAGTCCAGAGGAGGGCTTTGAGAATGATCAGAAGGTTTGAGCACTTCTTCCATGAAGAGAGGCTAAGAGAGTTGTGATATTCAGCCTGGAGAAGAGAGGCCTACAGAGGCCTTATAGCAGCCTTCCAGTGCCCAGAAAGGAGCCATTCTGGATGATCTACATGCAGATAACTGATGTTTGAAATACCCTTGAATTAAATAAAGGTGATATGACACCAGGCAACCTATTAAAAGATTTTACTAATGGCAGAAGCTATTTTGGTAGAAACTATCTAAACCTTATTATCTACAATGGACTGAATGATGCATCAGAACACATAGGTTATGTTCAGTTTTAACTGTAAGGCTGTACAAGAGCAGTGAAGAACAAGAACGTATGGTAAATAACAAGAGGTAAATAAAATGTCCAAATCCCCACCAGCAACGTCTCAGATCCAGTTCCTTCAGTTGGTAACTGCACATGTCCTTGGATCTGAGTCTTTTATAGTCCAGGCCACGCATGCTCCATCTGTTGTTCTAAGATCTTCCAGAAAAGCAGTGGGAGGAGGAGAATACTCCTATGCTCTTCCACTCTCATTGTAAGTTAGTTTCAGAAAGGTGAACTGCTATATCTCTGTCTCTTACAGGTGCTCCTGTTCAGACATGTGTGACTGTAATATCTCTTCTTCTGCCAAGTCTTTCAGATACTAACTCTTTTAGTTTAGGCTGTTTTCACAGCTCAGTTTCTTACAGATTGAAGTGAAAAGAGCGTAGGTTTAGATCAGAAATTCTTCACTCAGGAGCAAATGAGACACTGACACTGGCTGCCCAGAATAGCTGTGGATGTCCCATCCCTGGAAGTGTTCATGGCCAGGTTGAATGGGACTTTGAGGAGCCTCATCTAGTGGGAGGTGGCCTTATACACAGCAGAGGGGTTGAAACTAGACAGCCTTTAAGATCTATTCTATTCTGAACCACTTTAAGAATCCATTATTCTATCAATACATGAGGCTTATGAATCTGGTTAATATGTTCAGCTCTAAGTTAAGTTGTCAGTGTACTCAATTCTATATCCTCTCATAATTATTTGAAACAATATAAACACTGCATTGGAGAGTCAGAATTCTCCTATAAAGTACAATAGAGAGCTATATTTTGAGTCCACTTTTGTATCACTATTGTAAAAGCTGTTGAGAATGGGGTAAACAGAATCCTGCATTACGAAATTTAAATTAAAAAAACAAACAAACAAAAAAAAAAAACAGTGCTTTCCAATTAATCTAAACTACAGCAGAACAGCAGAAATGATCTCCGTTTTGCTGGCTGTCTCACAGAGCTTAGAGCAGTGAGGGATCTGACAGATGCAGAATTGTTAAATGAAGCAAAGAGCAACATGACAAACTGAAATGGTCTGTGCACAGAATGGTTACACTGAGTGACATCCTCTTTTTTGAGAACTTTCTATATATTAATATATTGAGAGGAAAAAGTGTTGGGGGATTTATAAATGGAAAACCAATCCTAGATATCCTAGGACCTGTTCCCTTTTTTAAAATGTTGAATGTTGTCATGGAGTTAGGGATCTCGGGAATGTGTTTGAGATGAGAAACATTTCTGAGGTTCGTCATATGCTGTATGAAACTGAATCTTCATCAACAAAACAAAGCAATATACTCTTGGACACCTTGTTTTGGTGCATTTTGTGAACTTTGATACTCTGATGACTTGCTTTGGGATGGTCAAAGTAAAGGCGTACATGTCCTATGGGTCCCTTTTCCCTCTGCATTCTGCAATGATAAAGAGCAAATTGTTGTTTCACTTGTGCTCCACTTGTACTGAGACCTATTAGTCCCTCTGTATGCACAGTGATGAAATGGGAGTTTTATGAGTACCTGAAGTCCCCTGGAGCTAAACAAGGTTCAGGGAAATAGCTACAGAGTTGATGAAATCTCTAATCTTCATGATACACATACAAGACTGCAAAATTTGTATCATAATATTTAAATTAGAGTCTTATTATAATTTCTGCTAAAAGCATTGTTATCTGTGAACCAAATAACAAAAAAATTGAGCAGCTCTCCCAGAAGAATTTCCTCTTTCTCTTGTTGCTGACAAGACTTAAGAGCTGTTACATTGAATAAATTTCTGAATTGTAGCTTAACAATTTCCAAACTTATTTCTAAAAGTGGAAAGACCTGTCTAAACAGGCTGTGAAATATACCTCTAACATCCATACCATACATCACAGGAACATCTTGAAAGCCGTGGAGACCATTGGTTAGTCAAGGCTCTCTAATATTAACTTTCATGGACAGGTCCCCATAATTTTACCACTAGAATTTTGATATGTTTTCTGAAAATATCATAGATTTTAAAGGCCAAAGATGCAGGTTCTCAATCTTCTTCCCAAAGCAAAATGCAAGTTCCTGCCTGTTCAGCCATTATTTCAATGTTAATAATTGCATAGGAGTGAATAATATCCTTTCTGCAAAATCTAGCCCTTCAGATTTTTTTCAGAGATGGCATCTCTGTTGGTGTTGTTCCAACTACTCAGACACTGTATTTCTGGGATCAGGAAAGCCAAGATGCTTGTTGTTGTCAACTGAAGTTGATACTGATATTTTACTTTCTTTTATTTTACTTTTTTATTTTTTTATTTTTTTTTATTTTTTCCTCCCTGGCAGCTCTAGAATCTCTCTGCGACGCTTGACCTTGTTTCTGGAGATCTATATTTTCTTTCTCTTTCTTAATTCTAGGAGCCGTTTCCTGTTCAGCTAGGTTTATCTTTTGCCCCACTTAATTGACTTGCAGCATAATAGGATTGTTTTTCAAGCCAATTTTGAGCAGGCACTGCTAAGTACCTCCCAGAGAAGTTTAAAATTTGCTCACTTAATTCTACTGGCTTTTTTTTTTTATTTTTCTTCCTTACAGCAAAAATTTTGAAATCAAATAATTCACAGTGATTAAGACATGCACCTGCCATCTCATCTCTGAGAAGACCTTCTTTATTCTCAAACAGGTCTAGGAGGGCTTACTATGTACTGTGATAGGGAATCAGCATTTTTAGGATTTTCCCAGAGTAGTTTGCCATAGCAGTATGATATTCTCTGTTTATTTCTGAGAAGTTTAATGAAGTGCTTTCAAAAGGAAAGAGAAAGCAGACTAGAAAATTGCTGTTGGAATAAGGAAAACTAGAAAAAATGTTTAAGAATAGCATTTTACTAGAAAATTTTAGAATCTCTTGTCAGTAAGCAAAAGTATTTTAGAAATGGAGAGTTCAATTTCGTACAATTTTGAATGCTTATTTTGCATTTAAGATAACACTTGTGCTATACTTCTTTGTATTAGTTATACTATTTGATATATACAGATACAGGTATATCTATTTTTATATATACACACAACCACATGCATATGTTTAACACTGACAAGTCATTTCCTTGGGGATACGTTTCTTTTTGTGAGTCGTGATTTTTTTCATTTGGAAATATGAGTACTGAGAACTTTGGTCTTTTTTTTTTCCACTTCTTTGCTGTGTTGACTCAACATTAGTTGAAAGGACTTGTTTTGAATTGAAGTTGACCTTTTGTAACAATCTAACTTCTTTTTAATGATTACTTTTATATACTGTCCCAAATTACTTAATTTAAGTCTCATCAACATTCAGCTGCATCAAAATCATTGAAATTTTTCTTAAATGCTTATGGTTTTTGAATGAGGAATTTAGAGTAATTATGTTTCTAAGTAACATCTAACAGAATAAGACAGATTTAAATTCCCAAGCAATCAGTAATGACATTTTCCAGTCCTACATCTCTTATAAATAAATAAATCTACTCTTGCCACATAATGAACTCTAACATGAGTAAGTGACAAGAGCATTAATAACTAACCCTTGTGGGCATTCAAACTCAAAACTTTATTCCTTAGATGGATTGTCAGGAAGAATATTAGAATCTGTTTGTTAAATGGTTTGTTTAGGCCTGTCTCTGCCGTCTTCTCTCTGTTGAGCCATTTCTGTTCTTACCCATCAGACTCTTTTATATGGAGTAAGGCTGATAAAAATGGATATAATGGATAGGAATTATAGAAGTCTGATGACAGTTACTCAAAAATAAACAAGAGTTAAAGGAAAGTTTGGCAAGGATAAATAAATATCTTGAAAAATAATTTAAATTAAGATTTCCTGAAACCTAGGAATTAAACTCAGTAAATACGATCTGAAAGATTATAGTTTTGTTTCTAAATAAGATAGCCAAGAAGTGCCCCCTTGCCACCAACCTAAGTGCCACCAACTATCTTGTATTCATACTTCTTAGAGCTAGTCCACTTGATACCAGATTTCTTTCTAAGAGGGATTTTTTAACAGATTCAAAATGGGGTCACTTAAGTAGCTTCATCAGTTAGGTCTGCAGTGTTACATTTCACTCTATTATTTAACAAGGCAAACTTTCTCAAAAAATGTGGAAGGAAAACAAAATGCTACAGAAAAAAAAAATAAAAAAAAGATCAAAACAAGAGAACACAGTAAAATGGAAAGTTTTTGGTTTTGTTTTTGTTTTTTAATGCTCAAAGGAAACAGACAGAGTCTTAGAATTATAGTATAGTTCTCTGCCATACGGTGGAACGAACATTGGTGTTTGTTCTGAATGTATATTATATTTGAATGTAAACTAGTAAAAGATAAAGCCAAGTTCCATCCAGCTCAGGTTGCAATACTAGTATTTCTCTACAGTATCTGACTGTCACCTGACAAAGCTTTATTCTATTGTGTGCCACTGTTATCATGCAGAGAGCTGAGGAAGAATGAAATATTTCCTTTATTACTTATGTGTCTCCTTCTGATGTATTTTATGCTGGAGATATGCTTAGTTCATGTAACTTCATTTGTAGCTGTAATCTGCAATGGACAGTTGAAAAGATAAGCAAAATGCTTGAACATCAGCCCCTCTATGAACAAGGCTATAAGAAGCTGTGGGACAGTAACCATTAATGAAAGAGCAAGATAAGTTGAGTTTGAACATTAAAAAGAAAATAGAATAAAATAAACAAGTTATCTTGTGATATTGTTTAACTGGAACAGTTTGGAAGTATAAAAATGCCTGAGTAGCAGCTTATTTTTTCCATTTACTTAAGCCTCCTGGTGGCAGTTTATTAGTGTTCCATCTCTTTCATCAATTGCAGGAAGGATTTGATACAGATGCAAAACACTCCTCCATCAGGTAAGATTGTTAGTGTGATTCACCCTGGTTTTCCACAAAGCTTCACTTTCTGAGGCTACACAGAAATAAGGGAGTAGCAGAGTTGTGTAAGAAGCAGCTACTGTCTTGTTGACTGCTGTCACTATTTTGGATACACAAGCTGCTGCTTCTCCTAAAGGCAAAGCTACCATCTCATCTTCCTTGTCTGCTTCTGTAGATGGATAGTCGAAAGAAACAGATGGGTCAAAATAGTTCCATCTGTTTTACTGTCATAAACTTAAAAAGATGTTCCAATTTTAGTATAAGACTTATGACATTAACTCACAAAATAAGGAAAACTAGAAAAAATGTTTAAAAATAGCATTTTACTATTCTGACTTGTCCTGCCTGTTTGATAAGTTTTTTGTGTATATTTAAATGCAGTGTGGTAACATAAGTTGTGATTTTATAGAATACATATTATATGATATTGGTATTTATTCCTATTTATTTGTTTGTTTTCTTTGAAATTGTGCAATGATAACATATCCTTAATTCTTACTAAAGCCAGATATACTCTGACTTAAATTTTGGTAGGGGGTACAATATTAGAAAAATGTATATTTAATGTAGAATTTTAAAATGGATAAATAAAAGCTATAATTTTTTTCTCCTCTCTAGAGAATCAGATATGCTAAAAATAGCCGATCATTTTACAGTTGTATTATAAATGAATTATTACATACTGTTTGACATTTTGGTACTTTGTACTTCATTGTACTTTCTAAGTAATGGAATGCTATGTGCTGAATCCTTAATGAATTCTCATTAAAGAGCTTAGACAAAATACAGCTCTAAATTGGATCTTCACTCTTAGCTGTAGAAGAAAATATCAGGCAGCTAAATTGGCATTTACAAAAAGAAATTCACAAAATAATCAGGTTGAACAGGAGCTATTCTCAATTAAACTATGTTTGAAGTTCCTCCTTTCTCAAATTTTTATGACTAGTCTTCATGACAAGTGCTGAGAAATCTGAATGCATTTCTCCACAGTTTTCAATCAGAGATGCAGTCTTTTATATTTACATTTTTCTGCATGCAAACCAGTTCATAAGCAAAAGGAGAATATTCACTTATTTTATTCACATTGTTCTGATCAAGGAATTCATACTATCTTAATAAAAAGTAAACAAACAAAAAACTGAATATTTTGAAGCAGATCTGAGCTTAGTTTTAACATGGCCAGGTGACTGGGAGGCTGCAGGCTAGAAATAGTAAATTTATTCGTGCTCAGCTTCTGCATTTGTCTGCATCTGAACCCTAATCATATCCTTGCAAAGATCAGAAAGCCTAAATACTTTAAGCAGCCATAATGCTCCTGTCTTTTCCCCATCTCCCCTGCCCATCTCAACAACAACAACAAACCACTAAAAATAATTAAAAAAAAAAAAATTAAAAATCAAACACAAACCTGTGAATAGTAGTCCTAATGGGCAGGCTGCATAAAATGAAAGGGAATTCCAGCAACATGCAAGTCACTATCCTACTGGAATCAAAGAGAATTTCATTATGCATTTCAGTAGCATTCAGATTTCATTCAAGAATGATTCCTACAGGTTAGTACATAGTGGCTCTGAACTTCTTAAGTAACTAGTGAATGCAATTCACCCTACCTGATGCAGGTATGCTTGTTTTTTACATCAGAAGGCTGGGTCTATTATCAGAACTGAAGTGTTTGCACAGCAGCTCCCCATGTGAAAAGAGAGGTGCTCAACTGAGCTAGATACTAAGAATGCTGTTTTTCTCCTTGCAATATAGTTGTTCACTGTTATGATTTGTTCACTGTTTCTGAATTATGAATTCCTTAGATTAACTCATTAAAATACAGAATTTAAAGATGCTTACCAATTTTGACTTTATCACTATTTCAAAAGCTGGCTAGACTTGTATTTTATAGGTGATTCAAGTACCAGGTAAGTTGTATCAAAATGTCATATGACATCTGGCATACTCATTTTATAGATGACTGATACTAAGGAACACCACAGATGTGGGAAATGTCATTCTCTCATTAAAAAAGATATTTCAGACACATTATTCTAACTATTATAATGCTAAACCCCAGTATATCAGTAGTTTTGAACAATCATGATTTAATTGCTCATTTACGTTAGACATCCTTCTTATGTATTAGAAGAACTTTTAAGAATTGCAGAAATTCAATATCTCCATCATGATACTGATGAAATAACTAGTCAGTAATTAAGAATTGCAGATTTGGCAGGGGCTTCAGTTACAACAAACACAAGTATAGATGCAAATTGTAATGGTTTTATGATTTTTGTTATTGATATTCCACATCATAACATTATGTGGAGCACTGTGATTTAAAGAGTTAATGCTCCAGTTTCCTGGACAAACAATTTTTCCAGGTACCTGTTTCTCAGAAGAGAAGAACTACATATCCCAGAAGGCTTTTACTGTTCTGTTTCCATTTTCCATGTAGAGAGAAAGATAAAACTGCTCACAAGTCACAAGATTGTTCCTTCTTTTACTGCTCATCACTGCAGTGTGTGCTCCCTAACCATCTCACCTTCATCACTAGAGTAAGGCCTTCAGCTTTGGACACTCTCATTTTATTTGATTTATTAGGTTCAATTCCAATTATACTGTATTATATTGTGTTATCTTTCATTCCAATATCATATTTTGTAGATTTGTTTTCTCCCTTAACTCACTGCCACTGTTTTGTTTTTAGACCCATCTCCCTATCTTTTCCCCTTTTCCCACCCTTTCCTGGGGTGTGGGTCCATGGGTCACACTGCTCTATTAGTCATGGAACTGGGCCAAACTGTCCCAGAAACCATTGACGCAAAATAAAGTGCTTGAAATTTTGTAAGCAGAATTGACAGGCCATTTCCAGTTTACTACTGTAGAATTTCACCAGTAAACATAATATTAAAAGTGTGAGATCGAAACTGAGCAAAATCCTGAAATGCAGCTCCTTCTGCTAAATAAGCCAAAGGACACAAACCTCAAATACCATCAAATACCATGGAAAACTAGGAAATTTAATTTTTTTAGCAGTCAGACATAGCCAGACAAGCATTTTTAGATGTACTTATAGCAGGTCTACAGTATTTTCACATCCTTACAGTTTTCAGTGAAATTTTCTTCTAGCCTACATTCTCCATGATTAGCAAGATTCAATATTTAATATTAATGATTTTCCTTTCTTTCTTCCATGGAATATTTTAAGAAAGAAAATATTTGGGGGGGAAAAAAAAAAGGAAAATAAAATAAAATAAATTCTACTGGAAAGAAACAACCTGCATGACTGCAAACACATACTGATTTGATAGCAGTAGAAATACCTTCTTCGCATTCATTGATTTTTTTATGTGATTATGTGATAAACAGGCTCTCCATATTCAATTTACATATAAATTTGTTATCTATTTGTATGTAAAAAAAAAATAATTCCTTCATATTTTGATGGTTAGTACAATATTTATATGAAGCCCATATATGCTTCATGCTTTAGGGATAGCATTTAGAAGGACCTTTTTATATACATTCTCAGAGTAGTATTTGTATCTGTATATGGTATGGAAAAAAAAGACAACTGAGTTACGGCAAAGAAAAACAATGATGAAAATATTTCTGAACTTCTGTCAGTGGTTCAAAGTAAGTTTATAACTCCCTTGCAGACCATGATGTATTCAGATGTCTATGTCAGTTTTTATGGATTCTTCTGATATCCTGCTCTGTGGTTGACCCAAACCTTGTTCCCACTCATTTTTTGTTAAAACTAAAATCACCTCTGAGTCAGATTTTTTTTATAATCTCAAAGGATCTAGGTCATAAATCATGTGACAATCAAATGTACAGTGTTACAGACTGCAATACAAGGCATCACAATATGTAAGAATGATTATCAGATTTAAAGAGAAATAGTGAATTTCATCCTGGTTTTGACAACTTTTTAATATCATCTTTATCATTTTCTGCCAAATTATCAATGTCATCTTGAAAAATACCAACATGATGATATATCAAGAGAGTGCGACATAATGAATGCCTGGATATCATGGGAAAAAAAAAAAATGCTGTGCAAAAGTAGTTAAAGCTGACAAACACTGTAAAAAATTGAAGGTAAAAAAAAAAAAAAAAAAGGTAACTTAAAAGGTAACTTTGCTAAACTTAAATTTTTAAGTAAGTCTCTAGAAACTATGCAATAAAATGTAGGTGACGGACCTAGTTTTCCAAGTAGAATTGCATTTGAATTTTTATCTTTTTTTCATTATGTTTCAGATATTCTTAATCTTCTGCTGCTGTTCAAGCATTCTGGGCTTCACTGGTGGAGTATGGTATTACATTTATCTGGCAAGGTTTCTATCATGGGGTGATGGGGTGAGAGGGGTTTCAAGAGTAACTTCTGTAAGAAGAGTCCAGAAGCAGCCCCAGGTTAGGTAAAAGCCAGCTCCAGACAATTTCAAAAGTGATTTGCTGTTGGCCAAGGCTAGACTGGTGAGCAATGTTGATTGGACCTCTTTAAGAGCATATGTATGGAAGGATAAAAACTGCTGTGCAACTGCTCATGGGGGCCCACATAGAAGCATGATCCTGGAAAGAGGTGCAGTTCATGGAGTGTCCATTGTGGAACTACTCCTGAAGGACTGCACCCCATGATATGGACTCATGGTAGAGTAGATCTTGAAAAACTGCAGCCTGTAGGAAGTTAATGTTGGAGCAATTCATGAAGGACTGTATCCCATGGGGCAGACCCCACAATGAGGCTGAGGAAGAGTGTGAAGGTGAAGGAGCTTCCCTTATTATTTCCCTTACTAGGTCTAAGGCTGTGAGTTATGTTCCTTGAATATAAAGCCTCGTATATCATAGATCTAACACATATATTTGTCATGCAGAAGATATGCCCAAATAAAAGAAATGCTACAGCTATGCAGTCCCTTAATTCAATATTCCCATGACAGTGATGGACCAATACAGTTGATCAAAACTATGAAACAAATAATTGCTTTTAAAAAACAAACAAACAAACAAAAAACAAACGAACAAAAAACAAACAAATAAAAAAATATTGCCTAAAGATGATCAACCAGATTGGCAATAGTGAGAACATGGCTTAGAAGAACCCTCTACATTGCAATTTTTGCCACTTTCTTAATTATGTATGTTCAAAAAGTCCAGATTTCTTATTATTTTTATGTATTAATAAATTATTTTCTTCATTCTTTGTTGCTGTTGCTGTTATTGTTATATTTCCAAATATGAAGTACTCAAGAGGCCATAAGATCACCAACAACTGAAATGTGTTTAGAGTTTAATGGAATAACTGGATCTGAAGTTTTTATTTTCCGGACATTCTGGGTGATGACTCACATAACAAATTTGCATTAATATTTTTTGACTTGACACTACTTCTACTTCTTGATTTTAAGCATCTAATGCAAGTTTATGTTCATTTCATTTCATTTAGTAGCCCTAGGGAAGATTGAATACTTACTGCTGCTTGTAAAGACAGAAAGCAAAGAGAACCTGTCCAATGGACTAATGCTAATGTTTTCCACTTCACTGAAATCCATAGAGACTTCTGCTCCCTTAGGAGTAGGTATCGTATAAGTACTATGTTGCTGAAATCCTTCTTCTTGAGTAACATTGACAGATATGATTTAAGCATTAGAAGACATTGGGAATGCATAGAGGCAATATTAGGCTTGGTGCAGTTAGGAATGAGGAAACACTGGAATGGCCTTTGTCTGGATAGATCTGAGCAATACAGTAAAACAAACAAACAAACAAACAAAAAAATAAAGAACAAAAAAGAAAATGCATTTTCTTCCAGAAAGAAAGTTTCTTCCACTTATTTTCTTGAGAAATTTCCTGTCAAACTTCTATGCACAGTTTTTGTTTGGTTGGTTGTTTGGTTGGTGTAATTAGAACAGATTTTGTTATGTATGTTGTTCAGGCCTCCGTCCCAGGTCTTGAGTAAAATTTGACTCTAAATTATTCCATCTCTTTATAATCAGAATTTTAGTTATGATTTATGTATGTAATATAATTGGTTGTTATATTTTTAGGGAAAATTAGACTGTTAGAAACTTAGAAACTGGAGGCTTATAGTAGTTTAGAAGAAGACAATCTCTGTGGTTTCATCAAAGCTGCCATCATTTGTAGCTCTCTATGTGTATGTGCCTTTAGACCTATTCTCACTTTTTGTTAAAACAGAACCATGTAAAACTTGATCCTTGACCTCCATAGGGAGAAACAAGAAGATACATTTAAAGAACTAGAACTGATCTTAAGAATTCTTATTTTTCTTATTTTCCTTCAGTTTTTAGTTCTTCCATGATGGAGCAACAGAGTTGGTAGACAAAGAGAAGGCAATTGATGTCATCTACCTGGACTTCTGAAAGGCCTTTGACATGGTTTCCTAACACATCCTCATTTCTAAATTGGAGAGAGATTAATTTGAATTGTAGACTATTCGGTTAATAAGATATTGGTTTGGAAGGTAGAAGTGAGAGCACTGTGGTCAATGGCTTTTAGTCCAGGTGGAGGCCAGTGATGAGAGGTGTCCCTCAGGGGTCTCTCTTGGGACTCATGCTCTTCAACATCTTAGTAACATCAGTGATGGGTGTCAGTGCACTCTCTGCAAGTTTGCAATTACACCAGCCTGAGTGGTGCAGCTGATGCTTTAGAAGGGAGGGATGGCATCCAGAAGGACTTTGACAGACTCAAAAGGTAGGCGTTGGTGAACCTCACTGAAGTTCAACACAGAAAAGTGCAAGTCTAGTTTTGCTTTGTCCTAACAAGGCAAAAATGGTTATAAAAAGATGCAGCACCTATGTGTAGTATACCAGACAGTGCACATCTTTGTCACTGTGTAAAAAAATTTATACTATCCCAAGATTCTCCCTACATCTGACAAAGTAGGTATAACAGTAATATTCATTGTGCTTCCAATTTTATTAATTGCATATATGTGACAGACTGCTATTATATAGAGGGATAACACCCCATAATCCTTCTTGGAGAATTATATCGCTGATGGATCCCATGTTTTCTTTCAAAAGTGACTTTTGTTTTGTTTTGTTTTGTTTTGTTTGTTTACCTGTTTGCTTTTTGTCGAAGATGGTGATGCTCCATGCCTTGTACATAATGATTTGTTTTATAGTGCTAGAGTTGAGATTCTTCTTCAGAAAGAAACAAAATCCAGAGAATAGAATTTGTGACTCCTTCCTCCAAAGTAAATAGCCTAATAACTAGACTAGAAAGTGATGCCTATGTTACAGTCCTGTAGCCCTTCAACTCAACAATTCAGTCAAAGTACCAGAGAGAGAACAGAGAATGCCCCCAGTCAGGTGGTTAGGACAGGCATTTTTGCTTCAGACACAAGTAAATAAATCACAACCATTACACACAGACCCCAAGTCCAGCATCACTGCATGATTTTGAAAGGAAACCAATATCGAGATGGGAAAAACTCCACCACCCTCATCTTTCCTTCCTTATGTAGTGTTTTATACTCAAGCACAACCAACAGACAAGTCAGGGTAACCCAATCGAGCTTTAGATATCCCTGTGCAGATCAGGGGAGTTGGACTAGATGACCGTTAAGGGTCTCTACCAATTCAAACCATTTTACGACTCTATGATTCTATGATTCAGTACAGAGTGAAGGGAAAACTGAACCTATACAGTACATATAGATATAATACAGTGTAACATCTGAGCAGCATTAACATTTTAAATGAAATTGTATGGAATGAAATGTCTCCTACTGGCAAGCATCAAATGCTCTGGATTACTGTGTCAAAGAGAGAAAGAGCATAATACGGAATGATAAATGTTTCTCTTCTTTAATAACACTTTATAATTGTCTGTGGCAGACTCAGATTTGCAGTACTTTTTGCTGTTTGGATTTTATTTTACAGAAACTGTAATAGTCCACAGTACAAAGTTAAAATAATATTTTCTGAAATAAGAAACGAAAAGAAACTACTTTTTTGTTGTTTTTGTTGTTGTTTCACTGCAGAAAATGAGCATTTCCTAAATATTTTTGCTAAAACAAGTGCCTTTAAGGTTAATCTGTTTTTGAAGTCAAATTCTCCGAACGCAACTACTTCTTCCTTCATCTTTTAAATCAAAAGAGGTTTTAGGTGTTCTGAGAAACTGCTCTAATTGTCTTCAAATATATTGTTAGCCTGGGAAAAGCTAACTACTTTAATTGCTGACAACATCTGGGTAATTAATGCTATCCAGATAGTATACAAACTTTGTAAGCTTCTTTGTGAATCTTCCAGTGACCCTCTTGGGTATCATAGCTCAGTTTAAAAAAAAAGGGACTATAGCAGGAATTGTGAAATTCACTACTAAAGGCAGAAAATTCAATTCCTTGTTGATTTATACATTTTTTATCATAGTCACTCCCAAGGCTTATTATTATTATTATTATTTATACACATGTAGTTACTGTCCACCGGGTTGTGTTTGTAAATAGATAACAACAAATAGTTTGTGTGCAAAAATGCTTTGAATATAAGACTTCAGTTATTAGGCCATAAATATAGTTATCTCTAGCAAACATCAGTAAAGAAATCACCAGAAGTGATACACACAGCAGAATTTGGTATGAAGAAGGCATGGGGAACACTTGGGAATAACAGGAAATGCTTTCTTTTGCATCAATGTATTTTTTATCTATGAAGTAAGGGAAACAAAGCTAATATTACAGAATCCATAAACATAAAGCTTAGTTTGTAGGGCAGGTTTATATCTATATTCTCCTAAATTTTCCAGCTAATTCTCTCATGGATATCTGCATTATATATATATTGCAGTAAAAGTAAAGTAACCTAGGCTAATTGTAAATGAAATAAAGTAGTGGCTACTGTCCAGTTGCAAGAATAGATCAAGCTTGTTAACCTGAGAAGCTGCCAGGGCTAGTCTGCTTCTTAGAATTCTAAGACTGGTTCATACAAAGTCAGTTATAGATACAGTAAACTATTACAGACTCCAGGTATAGTTAGACTATATTGTTATGTGCACTCATGGCCAAAACACTGAACCAGAAATAAGAAAAAAAATACTTATTTCCTATGTATGTCATATGTGTCTTTGTAACACACACATAAAAAAATCACGGAATCTTTCAATGAAACTCAGTTTAGCATTGGCTATGGCTAACAAACAATGTATCTAAATTCAAAATACATAAATCTAAATTAATTATATAAAATATAAATATCTGAAAACTGTTCAGTTTCTAAATAATCACATTTTGCTGCATGTACCCAATAAGAATAAGGTACTGAGATTGCACAATGGTGAAAATTATAGGAATTTTAAAATTCTTCTAAAAAAAAATTATATATTACTCGAAGTTATGTTTTAGAACAAAAATATATACAAATATATATATATTTGATAAATTATTAGAAATAAAATAAGTAAGCAAAACTAACTTCCGGAATCAGTAACTATGATTAGATGATGAGATGAATCAGGACTCGTAAACTGGTCTCTTATTTGTTCTTCACACCATTTTGTTTGGAGAGGAAGTGCTTATTATGTCAACAGTTTACAGGCTGGTTTAGCCCAGTTCTGTGACTAGCAGGGTGGAGGGATTTTGCGAAATCTGCACCTCCAGAGAAGAGAAATAGGGGACCCCAAAATAATTAAAAACAGCTGCAACGATCTGAGGAGAAACAAACTAATTTACTAAATATAGTATCAGAATGCAAGATAACACACTATAATACAATATAATTAGAATTGAGGTTAATAAATCAAGTATAATGAGAGAGAATGTCTGAAAGGTGGATAGGCCTCATCAGAAAGCTGAGGTGAGATGCACAGTCCAGTTGAGCAGCAAGGAGGAGAGTCGACAAAGAAAAGCACATCAGGTGACCTTGCCAAGGGTTATATCTCCTCTCTGAACACAGAACCCCCTGTAGTATGTAGTCCTTCTTCTCTTCCAGACAGGTGCCCAAAACGGGAGCATTAACACTTTAACTCCCAGTGCACTACATGATACTATGATGTGGAACACTGATAACCAAAAATCATAAAACCATGGCATAGTATTATATTAAACAGGAATTTTCCAGGCTCTGTGACATTTCAGAAGCTTAGCAAAATTGTAAAAAGAGTGTTACTGACTTTCACTTTTTTAATAGAATCATTTTAAATCTCAATCATCTGTATGATAAAAATAGAGAATGTGACACATTTGAAGAGTGTCGAGCTTTGTAAACTGTCCTTTATCTTTCATATAGCCTAACATTACTTCCCATCTACTAACCTTTCTTCTTCTATTTTGACCTACTTGGACTGGTATATCAAAGCTGACTTCTGGTGAAAATATTGAGGTGAGTGTCTAGATATATCAAATACTTGAAGCCACCAATCCACAATGCTATACTATTAGCCAAGAATACTATACCTCATAAATCATTTGGAGGAAAGAAAAAAAATAAATTCAACATGGAGTTTGAGCATTGAGGCAATAAGCATAACCGAGGAAAAATAAAAGTTACATTTCTGAGATATAAAAAGCTGCAAAATTAGCAGAATGTGCTAAATCACTTTAAAGCCAACTCAGAAAGAGACAGATAAAAATAGTTGTTTACAAGTATTTTTCAGCATTATAAACATATAAAGTTTATTTCTTACAACAATATAAAATTCTGCAATGGTATTTTATTCATGTGAATGTCTTGGATTTATGGAGCAAGGTTTTGATAGCAGGGTAGTGGTAGGAAATATGTGCTGAGGGGGGTTGCTACTGCTAGAAGAGGCTAGAAGGTGTAAGGTTGTCATGGTTTTGTGACTTTTGGTTCTCGGTATTCCACATCATAACATCATGTGGGGCACTGGGGTTTTAACTGTTAATGCTCAAGTTCTGGGTACCTGTCTGGAAGAGAAGAACTACATTCCCCAGGGGACTTTGCGGTCATGGAGAAGAGATATAACTCCTGGCAAGGTCACCTGATGCTCTCTTTTTCGGCCATTCTTCTTCGTCTGCTCTCCTCCTGTCTCCCTGCTTCTCAGCTGGACTGCACATCTCACCTCAGCTTTACGGTGAGGCCTGTCCACCTTTTGGACATTGTTTGTCTCATTATATTTGATTTATTAGCTTCAATTCTGATTATATTGTATTATGGTGTGTTATCTTGCATTCCAATACCATATTTAGTAAATTAGTTTGTTTCACCTCAGATCATCACCGCTGTTTTTAATTATTTTGGAGTCCCCTGTTTCCCTGTTTTCCAGAGGCACAGATTTTGCAAAATCCCTCCACTCCACTGGTCACGGAACTGGGCCAAACCAGCCCATAAACTGTTGACGTTCTTGGTGGAGAATGCAGGCAGAAGCTGCTTTTTAGCTTTTTAGTCTGCTCTTGGGTAGCTTCATTGAGAAAGTTTATCTCTTTCACAGGTGCTCACTGAAAACTTGACCTTGAAAGTCCAGATGGACTGCCAATAGTCTGGGATATTTGTAAACTTTGATCACTGCTATCTTGCTTCTGTAAAGAGAAAAAAAAAAAAAAAAAAAAAAGATTCAGCTTTCTCTTTTAAGCCTGTTTGCAAAGGGAACTGCTAATTTCACAGAATGTGGGATTTTTAAGCAGGCTCCCAGTCTCTCCTTTGAATCCTTTATGCAGTTTTTGAATGCTCACCTGATCACATTGTTAATCTCCCTGAATTTACTGTTCATCATTTCAGTCATTATTTGTATTTATCTTATTTTGAGGAAGCCTTCCTGAAAACCAGAGGATACTGAGTGGCAGGGAGTGTGGAGAGGCTTGGGAGAGACTTAAGAGAGATGGATATCTTCGGTGTCATGGAACTTTACTCCTGAACACCTGAAAGACCCTGAGAGCTTAAAGATTTATTTGATACAGGAATGTTGTGGCTCAGGCAGATCTGAGGAGGCACAAATAATTTGGGGCTGGCTAATGCTTATCAGGCTTTATTCAATAGTATCCCAAAAAGGGAGAAAGTTTGTGGAATTGAGAGGGAGTGTCTGAGAGCTGAAAGGGACAGTCTCAGGGAGACAGTACAAAATGAGCGAGAGAGTCTCCAGACTGAAAAAGAGAGTTTCCAGGAGAGACTCTGAGCCGAGAGGGAGAATTTCTGGGCTGAGCGAGAGTCTCCTAAGTTGAGAGAAAAGACCTCCAATCCGTGAGAGATGCCCTCTGAATTGAGAAACTCCCTGAAATCCCAAGGAGAGAATCTCCAAGTGAGACAGAGAATGTTAGAGCTGAGAAAGAAAGTCTCCAAGCCGAAGTGGAAAATCTCTGAGCTGAGAGAAAGAATCTCCAATCTCAACAAGATGCCTTCAAATCTTGAGGGAGACTCCCTTCAATCCAAACTCCAAACCTTCCAATTTGAATGGCACACCCTCCATACTGAGTAGACACCCTCCAATCTGAACTAAATGCTCTCATAATCGAACAAGACAGACTCCAAGTGGATCTAGAGGGTGAGAGCATTGGAACTGACCAACCTGATCAATCACAGGAGGCACCACAATTGATGTCAGTTGCTCCTCTGTCTTGCTCCACCTTATAGGAGGGAGAGGAGGTTGTTTTAATATTGGTATACCCAGCATGAGATTAAGAAACAATGGTTCAAATGTTGGTCTGACCAGTTTATTACAGATCTTAATCAGGGAGATGGGCAGCGGAGGATAGACGCTATTACGAATTAGGGTAATGGGGAAGGGAAGGAGGGCAATAGAAAAGATAGGAAAGAAGAAGCAATGAGTCTTTATAGGAAGCAAGAAAGAGATAGTCACCACCATGGATCCAGCTTGGTTGGTAGTTCAGTCATTGATCTTCAGTAGTGGTGGGTCATCGGGCATTGTTGTTCTGTTGATGACAATGGTGACCATGGCGATGATGGTCCCTTTTCAGTGCTTTCAAAGTGGTCGAGTCAGCTGTCTTTGGAGTGACAGCTCAAATCCAAAGTGGTTGAGTCAGCTCTCCTTGGAGTGGCAGCTTCTGGCTCTGGGATCTCAGCAGGAAACTCATTTGTTCCTACGTTCCTGGCCTTGCCAGCAGATAAGAGGGAGCAGGGTGGCACCAACTTGTATCTTGCCTTCACAGGATACAATGGCATCATCCCTCAGCGTCCCATAGCAAACTGGATTTATTCAGTCGCAGGCCAGATCTTCCGCCAGTAAACTGTCCTAAGCACTATTTTCCGAAGGCAAACAGCTAAAACTGTCCACACAGAGATGCTGATTGCCACACTACAACATCCATCACTCATCTTCTAGACAAGTCAGTCTTATCACAAGAAAAGCAAAGAAACAAAACAGAAAGCAAGCTTTGAGCCAAAAAACAAAGAAGGATTATCACACTCCTGTAAAAGGACAGAAACTGAAACAAATCTCGACTCAGTTAGAACAGAAGAAAGAGGAGGAAAGAGGTCTAGAGTTGCTCCAAGATCCAGGGGAAGCACTCCTGAGTCCATGGGAGGGGCCCTCAGTAAGACCACGGTCACCAATCTGTACGAGGGCTACTAGAAGTCCTGAAAGAGTAAGAGGTGAGCAAGATATCATTACCTTTGTTGATCAATCTCTGAAAATGAATGAAATTCGAAGTCTGTGAGAAAAGACTTCTCACGTCACCCAAATGAGCCTATTGCTACTTGGTTACTTCGATGCTGGGACAATGGGGCCAACAGTGTGTGGCTGGATAGTAGAGAAGCTCGCTAACTGGGTGGCACTGCGAGGGACTCAGCCATTGACAGAGGCATTGGTACATGCCAAAACCAGGCCTTCACCCTCTGGAAGTGGATGTTGTTAGCTGTAAAAGAAAGATACCCCTTCAAAGATGATCTGATGCCTGAGAAAAAGAAATGGGCTGATATAGAAAAAGGCATCCGTTATTTGAGAGAATACGCTGTGGTGGAAATGCTACATAGCCCCAGTTTCATTCCTGATGAACCAGACCAAGAGCATGATCCTGTGAGAGTCAGGTGTACACCAAATATGTGGCGTACATTCACAAAGACTGCACCAGAAAGGTACGCCAGTACATTTGCAGCTATGTATGGCAGAGGGAAAAGAAGACCCCTTATAAATGAACTGATTAATAAACGTCAAGACTTTGAGTTACATTTAAGCCCTCTGCAAGCTAGTGTTTCAGACACTGTAAAGGTAGCTGAAAAGCTGAACAGAATGGAGAGCAAACAAGAAGATAGACAAACTGTCAACTGTGCCTAATGCTGATGGATCCGTGGTGGTAACAGATACATCCAATGGAGACCAGAATTCCCAAAACAGCCTACTGGAGGGGCTGATCAACTTGGTTTCTTCCCAGCCAGTGTCATCCAACGTCTCAGCTATTAAAAGAAGATGTCCTCTTGCTCGAGCAAGTGACAACAGTAAGACTACATTGCGTACAGCTTTGTGGCATTACCTATGTGACCATGGAGAAGATATGAAGAAGTGGCATAAAAAACCTACTCCTGCACTTCAAGCACGGGTAAAAGAATTACAAGACAAATCAACCACCCAGGTGAACTTCTCCAAAAAGGTGATTGGTCCAGTTGCTGCAGACAATGGAGGTAACAAATAGAGGGGCCCTGCCCCCAGCCAGGGGAGGAAGGGAGTGTGGGGGGCAGGAAGGAATAATAGAGTGTATTGGACTGTGTTGATTAGATGGCCTGGCACATCAGCATCACAGAAATGTAAGGCCCTGTTGGACACTCTAATGCCCTCGAGTCACCAAGGGATCGAATCAATTTATATTCATGGGGTGACTGGGGGTTCCCAAGAGCTGACTATGTTGGAGGCTGAAATCAGCCTCACTGGTAAAGACTGGCAAAAGCACCCTATTGTAACTGGCCTAGGGGCTCCATGTATACTTGATATGGATTACTTCAGAAGGGGATACTTCAAGGATCCCAAAGGGTATCGTTGGGCCTTTGGAATAGCTGCTGTAGACACAGACAACATTTAGCAGTTGTCTGTTCTGCCTGGCCTATCAGAAGATCCGTCTGTTGTGGGGTTGCTACAAGTGGAAGAGCAACAGGTACCGATTGCTACAAAAAACGGTGCACAGGCGGCAGTACCGCACCAACAGGGATTCCTTGCTCCCCATTCAGAAGTTGATTCATCAACTAGAGAATCAGGAAGTGGTCAGCAAAACTCACTTGCCTTTTAGTAGCCCCATATGGCCAGTGCCTAAAGCCAGTGTAAAATGGAGGCTGACGGTGGACTACTGTGGCCTGAATGAAATCACACCCTTATTGAATGCTGCTGTACCAGACATGTTAGAACTCCAATATGAACTGGAGTCAAAAGCAGCCAAATGGTATGCCACCACTGACATTGCTAATGCCTTTTTCTCCATTCCTTTGGCCAAAGAATCTAGGCCACAGTTTGCTTTCACCTGAAGGGGCATTCAGTATACCTGGAATCGTTTGTCCCAGGGTGGAAACAGCCCAACCATTTGCCATGGGTTGATCCCAGCCACACTGGAACAGGGCAGTGCTCCTGAGCACTTACAGTACATTGATGACATCATCGTGTGGGGCAACAAAACAAGGGATGTTTTTGAGAAAGGAGAGCAAATAATCCAGATCCTTCTGCATGCCGGTTCTGAAGTAGTCGGTACTGAAACACAGCTCCTTCTGGCACCTCGACTGCCAGTATTGAACTGGATGTTCAAGGGAAAGGTTCCCTCCACCCATCATGCAACTGATGCCACTTGGAGTAAGTGGATTGCATTGATTACCCAGTGAGCGCGGATGGGGAACCTCAGCCATCCAGGGATCCTAGAGGTCATCATGGACTGGCCTGAAAGTAAAAAGTTTGGAATATCACCAGTAGAAGAAGTATCGCATGCTAGAGAGGTCCCACCATACAGTGATCTGCCAGAAAATGCAAAGAAATTTGCCCTGCTCACAGATGGATCGTGTCATATTGTGGGAAAGCATCGCAGATGGAAATCTGCTGTGTGGAGCCCCACATGACAAGTTGCAGAGGCCACTGAAGGGAAAGAAGAATCAAGCCAGTTTGCAGAGGTAAAGGCTTAGATGTTGCTGAACAGGCAAGGTAGCCAATGCTTCATCTTTGTACTGACTCATGGATGGTTGCAAATGCCTTATGGGGGTGGTTACAGCAGTGGGTACAAAATAACTGGCAAAGAAGGGGTAAACCTATTTGGGCTGCTGAACTGTGGAAAATTATTGCTGCCCAAATAAAGAATATGGTTGTGAAGGTATGCCATGTAGATGCTCATGTGTCCAAGAGTTGGGCTACTGAAGAACAGAAAAATAACTGATGGCAAAAGTATAAATATGGGGAGGCATGGCAGGTTGATTATACACCGACAAAGGTGTATCATGCTGGACAAGAGCCAGTTCCTGACAAATCCAACAGGGACTCATGGATAGCCAAAGTTAAGCCAACAAGCAGTGCTGATTGCTCTTCTGTGAGACAATATTGGGGAAAGGATAAAAACTGCTGTGTGACAGTTGTGAGAAGCAGGAGTTAGAGAATGTAAATAGATCTGCAGACACCCTCTGCAGAAGGAAGGGGGTGCTCAGATGCAGACAAGAAGTTTCCTGTAGCCCAGGAGAGGCCCTGGTGGAGTTACATTATATCATGTGGGATGGAATATCTCTTTGATCAGTTTTGATCAGCTGTCCTGGTTCTGTCTCTCCACAACTCCCTGTTTCCTTTTAGTTCCCCTCACTGGTAGGATAGCACAAGAAGTGAAGAGACTGAAATGACCCCTGTTTCTGTACAGCACTGTTAAGCAAGAACTAAAACATTGGTGTGTTATCAACTTTCTTTTTCTTCCAAAACCAGAACACAGAATCATAGAATCATAGAATCATAGTATCATAGAATCATAGAATCGTAGAATGGTTTGGGTTGGAAGGGACCTTTGAGAACATCTACTTCCAACTCCCCTGCTATAGTCAGGGACACTTTCCTCTAGACCAGGTTGCTCAAAGTCCTATTCATTCCGGCTTTGAATTCTTCCAGGGAGGAGGCATTCACAGCTTCACTGGGCAACCTGTTCCAGTGTCTCATCACCCTCAAAGTAAAGAATTTGTTCTTGATATCTACTCTAAATCTATCCTCTTCCAATTTAAAACCATTTTCCCTTATTAAGTCACT
The DNA here is from genome assembly GCF_019232065.1 of Centrocercus urophasianus. Lineage (NCBI taxonomy): Eukaryota > Metazoa > Chordata > Aves > Galliformes > Phasianidae > Centrocercus > Centrocercus urophasianus. The sequence continues at coordinate 5,662,395 of NW_024885532.1, forward strand.
ATCTGCCCTTAGAGAAAGTCCCTCCCCACCTTTCCTGTTGGCCCCCATCAGGCACTGGAAGTCTGCTATAAGGTTTCCTTGGAGCTTTCTCTTCTCCAAGCTGAAAAGCCCCAGCTCTCTCAGCCTGTCCTAATAGCAGAGGTGCTCCAGCCCTTTCATCATATTCATGGCCCTCCTCTGGACCTGCGACAACTCCATGCCCTTCTTGTGCTGGGGGCCCCTGAACTGGACACAGCATTTCAGGTGGGATTTCATGTGAGCAGAGGGGCAGAATTACCTTCTGATCACCCTTTTCTTGATGCAAGTTAGGATACATTTGGCCTTCTTGGCTGCAAACACATACTGCCAGCTCATGTTGAATCTTTCATCAACCAGCAGCCCCAAATCCTTCTCCTCAGTGCTGCTCTCAAGCCATTCTCTGCCACAACCCAGCTGCAGGATCTTGCACTTGACCTCAATGAACTTCGTGAGGTTGGGGCCCATCTCTCAAGCCTATGCAGATCCCTTCAGATGACATCCTTTCCCTCCAGTATGTCTACTGCACCACTCAGATTGGTGGTGCCTGCAAACTTGCTGAAAGTGCACTCAATCTGTGATTGTCCATGTCACCTACAAAGATGTTAAATAACACCGGTCCCAACACCAATCCCTGAGGAATGCCACTTGTCACCAGTCTCCACTTGGACACTGACCACAACTCTCAGAGTGTGACTATCCAGCCAGTTCCTTACCTGGTGAATGGTTCCATCATCAAATCCATTTTTCTCCATTTCGGCAACAGGGATGTCATATGAGACAGTGTCAAACATTTACAACAAGTCCAGGTAGCGAGCATCATACGAGACACTGTGAAGGAAAAACAAGCTATATCCCAGCTGAAACTAGGACAGTCACATGCATCATATCTATGCAAATATAATAACAAAATATTGTATATTTCCAGGAAGACTGATCACCCATATCTGGTTTGCAATGTCATTATACGTTGTATTTTTATGCTCTAGAATAAATTTATCAGTGAAAGACTTCTCATATTTTGATTCACAGATGGAAAGAATTGAACTTGTGTTCAACTAGAGAATATCCACATTTACTCTGCTAATTATATTTTAGTTTCTAATAATGTTTAGTCCACTCTACATTCGTCAACTGATGTCATACAAATGCATTGAGATGGGATTCTAGAATGCATGTTAAGATCCAGATAACGATAAAAATTAGATTCAGCGATGAATAACCTAAAACAGTAACCTTACTGAGAGATAAACAAATTTCCAGAGAAATACACAGTCTAGGCAAAATAATCAGTTTTTTGAATATTTTCCTTTCTGCATTAGCAGTATTGAAAAGGAGCATGTTTCAGCTTGAGATAATTCAGTGCCTATGTTTATTCCGCTATGCATTGTACAGTGTATCCTATGGTAGGGTATTTGAGATGCACAAATAGTCTAATAGATGTGACAGAAAATTTACATTACACTGCACTAATCTGAAGTAGTAGCTGAGGTTCAAGTGTGTTACCAAAGACTTCTCTAAGCTCTACAAATGCTGACTTGTGTATCAAGCCTTTCATTTCCACAAATGATGATGGGGGCTTTGACAAATAAGTGATCTAACAGAAACGTGTACATTTATTTGTCTTAATCTGTCCTAATTTACAACTGGGATCTACTCTCAGATTTTGAGAATGTTTCTACTTTATCAAAAATTTTATTCAGGAAAAAATAATATATCCACTTTTTCTTACTCTGTTTCTCATAATGTCTTCTTTTCTTCCTTTATGTTTTTTGTTATCTTGAGCCACTACTGGAATTAGTTTATGATTGCTATGATCTCAATAATCTTTATGAACTCAGGGATCTCCAGATGTCCCTTCCAACCCCTACAATTCTGTGATTCTGTGAATTCTGTAATTACATGCCACTAATCGTTATATTCTTTTCCTTTATTTCTTTTCAAAGTAATAATATGATAACACAGTATACTAAGAGAGAGGGCTGAAAGTTGCAGTCTTTAATGCAGCAGTTCATGAAGGGGAGTGAAAAGAAGGATCATAACAATTGTGCTGAAGGCAACATACAAGAGCTCAGTAATGGTTGTGATACACCATAGTGGGAGAGGGGAACTGGCAGGCATACGGTGCTGCAGTGAGCTCCCTGTCCTGTCCTCCCCCTTGCAACAATTTGAGAAGGGAGGAGGTGTGGAAATGGGTACCAGTTCAGCAAAGTGGGCATCCCCCATTCCAACCAGGTGCCTCTGCGCAATAGGTTTGAGGCGCTGGAACTCAAGGGAGAGGTGAGTGGGGGTGTGGAGGGAGGTTCACACATGAAGTTGCCTTGGGTGATGCAGTTAATCCCGTGCCTCAAGACTGCCTCCAGCCGGAAGGACAGAAGGGTGGTTGTAGTAGGCGACTCCCGGCTGAGAGAAAAAGGAAGGTCCTATATGTTGGCCTGACCCTACCTGTAGGGAGGTGTGCTGCCTCCCTGTGGCACTGGTCAGAGACATTTCTAGGAAGCTTCCTGAACTGATTCACCCTTCTGATTATTACCCCTTCTTGAAAGTCCAGGCTGGCAGTGATGAAGTCGCTGAGAAAAGCCTCAGAGCTATCAAGAAAGACTTCAGGAGTCTGGGAGGAAAGTTGATAGAGCGGGCATGCAGATGATGTTTGCTTCTATACCTTCAGTGGCAGGGCAGGATAGTGAGAGGATCCAAAAAACCCACCTCACAAATAAATGGCTTAGAAGTTGGTGCAAACACAAGAATTTTGTTGTTGTTTTTTTTTGACACAGGGCAATTTACTCGTCACCTGGTATGATGGCTGCAAATGGAAGTAGCCTGTCTCTAAGGGGTAAGAGGATCTTAGCTGAGGAATTGGCGGGACTCATTGAAAGTTCTTTAAACTAGGTGTGAAGGAGGAAGGGGACAAAATGAGGGCTGCTGGCATTGAGCAGGTCATTCAAGGGATCATACCAACCTTGATGGGCGAAGACTGTGGAATACAAAGATCATAAACAGATCTTTCTGGATGACATGCTTGAGGAATAAGTGTGTGATCTGAGATAGCCAGCATGGTTTCACCAGGGGAAGGTCATGCTTGACCAATCTGGTGGCCTTCTATGGTGGAGTGACGGCATTGGTGTCGGGAAAGGGGACCAATGTCATTTACCTGGACTTAAGCAAGGCCTTTGACATGGTCTCCCACCACATCCTTATCTCCAAATTGGAGGGATGTGGATTTGATGGGTGGACCACTGGATGGATAAGAATCTGGTTGAAAGGCTGCAGACAGAGAATGGTCATCAATGGCTCTATGTCCAGGTGGAGGCTGGTAACATGTGGCGTCCCCCAGAGGTTTGTTTTGGGACCGGTGCTCTTTAACATCTTTATCAATGACATTGACAATGGAATCGAGTGCACCCTCAGCAAGTTTGCTGATAACACCAAGCTGAGAGTGTGGTTGACACGGTAGAAGGAAGGGATGCCATTCAGAGGGACCTCAACAGGCTGGAAAAGTGGGCCTGGCTGAACCTAATGAGATTCATCACAGCAAAGTGCAAAATTTTGCACTTGGGCAGGAGGAATCCAAGGCATCCATATGGACTAGAGGGAGCGGTCCTTGAGAGCAGCCCTGCGGAGAAGGACCTGGGGTCTTGATGGGTGAAAAGCTTAACATGAGCCAGCAGTGTGCTCTTGCACCTTGAAAGTTAAATGATATTCTGGGCTCCATCAGAAGAGGGGTGGCCAGCAGGGACAGGGAGGTGATTGTCCCCCTCTACTCTGCTCTTGTGAGGCCCCATCTAGAGTACTGACTCCAGCTCTGGAGCATCCAGTACAAGAAAGACAGAGAGCTGTTGGAGAGTGCCCACATGAGAGCCACAGAAATGGTCAGGGGGCTGGAGCACCTCCCCTACGAGGACAGTCTGAGGGAGCTGGGCTTGTTCAGCCTGGAGAAAAGAAGGCTGTGCTGCGGGGTGACCTCATTGCAGCCTTTCAGTACCTAAAGAGAGCCTACAAACAGGAGGGGAATCAACTCTTTGAAAGGGTAGATAACAGCAGGACAAGGGGAAATGGTTTGAAGTTGAGGGAGGGAAGATTCAGGTTGGATGTCAGGGGGAATTTCTTTGCAGGAACAAAGGCTGCCCAGAGAGGTTGTGAATGCGCTATCTCTGGAGGTGTACAAGGCCAGATTGGTTGGGGCCCTGGGCAGCCTGGTCTTGTATTAAATGGGGCATTTGGTGGCCCTGCATGTGGCAGGGGGGGTTGGAGATTAACGACCTTTGAGGTCCCTTCCAACCCTGGCCATTCTGTGATTCTGTAATTCTGTGACCTTTTTTCTTTAGGGCACAGGGTTGCAGAATCAGATGTTTAGCTGACCTCATAAATTCTTACTACAATATTTGCTTTCTAGTGTAAAAACTTAGTGGAAAATTTATATAATTACTTTTGATTTTTCTTTCAGTCATTTAAATTTATAACTCCATCCTAAAATCATTATCTAAGTCACAAGAAAAAAGTCATTTCCTTCTGTGCTGAATTAATTGCTGTCATTTTCCTTTGAGTCAGGCAAATGCTAGCAGAATATACATCTGTGTTCAGGAGCACAAGTCTTAGGGGTGTATCTCAAATTAGACTCCTAATTTCATACTTAATCAATTGACCAATGGTCCATTTGAAAAGTTTTGATCATATTTCAGTTCTTCCGCATCAAATATATACATATGTCCTATTAGGCATTATATGAAAGTTTGAATCTTAATAGTCTGTGACAGAAAATTGTCTGTGTCTCTGTATATTCTACAGATTTTCATTTATCTTGATATCATTCAGTCTACCTGTCTGGTCAGTCATAACAAAGAGTACACTAGGGAAATTTTATCCTTGGAATGCACATTCACTGTGGCAGACAGGCTGAGGCAGAAACACAGATGAGAGGCACACAACCTTCCTGGACTGACTCATGCACCCAGACAGATCTCTTGGGGAGCGAGACGTTTGCCCAGACCTTTGGCTGTGGGAAGCCCTGGAATCTGGAGGTCACCTGAGAGACTGAGGTAAGTGAGGGATGATGTGGCTGCAGATGTGCCCAACTTGACAATATTTCTGAGCATCTGACCAGGCTGTGAAAAGTGGCCAGGCTGAGATGAACTCAGAAGTGTGAGAGAATGACTAATGCATGGTATTGTGCAGTGGCACAGGCAGGCAGACAGCCCTGTGTTGGGGCTCAGACATCAGAGGAAGATAAGGAGGCTTCCCACCTGACTAAAGGTAAACATGTGCAGGGTGAAGGCAAAAGAATAAGACTCCTCCTTGCTCCTGAAGTCTCACTAACCAACAGATTTCAAGCTTGGGTGTGGGAGAGAGAAGAAGGTATGGATAGCAGCTCAGAACCAGAAAGGGTTAATCATATTAAAAAGGTCCAAGTGACACCCCGAGTCACAACTGATATCAGTAAAAAAATGTGAAGGATATTAGTATTTGGGATTCTTTGCTGAGAGGCACTGAGGTGCCCATCTACCACACCAATAACCTCTCTAGAGGGGTTTGCTGCCTGCCTGCATTCAGGATATTGAGGATATTGAAAGGATATGATAAAGCCAGATGGCTACTATCCTCTCCTCATCTTTCACACTGGATTGGATGAAGCTGTGAACAGAAAATTAAAAAATACTGAAAGAAGACTTTACATCCCTTAGGAAGATGTTGAAGGGACAAGGAGTGTTCTTCTCAGTCCTCCCATTTGGAGACTGGGATCTGGGAAGAAGGAGAAAATCAGGTGAAAAACTGGTTACATGGGTGGTGTCACGTCAAAGACTGTGGGTTCTATGATCTCAGATGCACCTTTGACAAACCATTAGGAAGCAGTGGGTGGTTGGGGACTATTACAGGTCACCTGATCAAGGCAAGAATTGTTGCACTCTCAGGCTCTCATCCTGATGAGAGATTTCAACCACCCAGGTGGCTGCTGGGAAAACAACAAAGCAAGCTACAAGCAATCCAAGAGACTCCTGGAGTCCATTGATGATAACATTCTGGTTCAGGTATTGGACAAACCAACCAGAGCTGAAGCATTGCTGGATCTGGTGCTTACCAGTGTGAAGGAGATTATTAAAGACATTAAGATTGGAGACAGCCTGGGCTACAGCAACCATGCTCTGATTGAGTTTGTGATCTCAAGGAAGGTAGGCCTGGCAAAGTGTGGGGTCAGGACCCTGAACTTAAGGAGAGCAAACTTAAGGATTTAATGGAATTGTTAGATGAGATCTCTTGGGAAGCTATCTTTAGAGACAAAGGAGTAGAACAAAGCTGGCCACTCTTTATGGATGCCTTTCTGAGAGTGCAAGAGCTCTCCATCCCTCAGAATAAGAAAGCAGGCAGAGGAGGTAGGAAACCAGCATTGCTCAGCAAGGACCTGCTGGTCAAACTAAGGGAAAACAAGGGCACGTACAGGCAGTAGAAACAAGGATGTGTCACTAGGGAACAATACAGGGATTCTGTCCAGACATGGAGAGTTGGAAGTAGGAAAACCAAGGCACAGATGTAATTGAACTTGGTGAAAGACGTTAAAGATGACAGGGTTATATAGGTACACTGGTCAGAAGAGATAGACAAAAGAGAATGTACCTGCTCTGATAAATGAGAATGGACAGTGGGCTAAAACAGATATGGGAAAGATTGAGGTACTCAGTGACTCAGTGAGTTCTTTTCCTCAGTCTTCACAGGCACCCATTATTCTTGTATTTCTCACATCCCCAAATCTCACAGTCATGAATCTATATGTGGGAACTGGGTGAGAAAATTCCCCCCCACAGTAATAGCAGAGGAAGTCTGAGATTACCGCATGAGACTGAATGTGTAAAAGTCCATAAGGTTGGACGACGTGCATCCCAGGGTCCTAAGGGAGATGGCTGTTATGGTTGTTAAGCAACTTTCCATCATGTTTGAAAAGTTGTGGCTGTCAGATGAATGCTCCAATAACTGGAAAAAGGGAAACATCATTCACATTTATAAGAGCGGAAGAAGAACCTGGGGAACTATATGCTGATCCTTGAAGTCTCTTCCAACCCGGGTGATTCTGTGATTCTATAGTGAGCCTCTCACATCTGTGCCTGGAACGATCATGGAACAGATCCTCCTGGAAGAGATGTTGGGGTACATGATGGATGAGCAGATGATTCAAGGCAGCCAGCATGCCTTCACCAAGGGAAGATCATACCTGACCAATCTGGTGGCCTTCTATGATGTAGTAACGATGAAATCAGTGGACAAACAGCAGGCAATTGATGTCATATACCTGGACATCTGCAAGGCCTTTGATACGGTCCCCCACCGCATTCTCAATTCTAAATTGGTGTGATACAAATTTGAAGAGTAGACTACTCAATGAGTAAGATATTGGTTGAAAGGTAACAGTGAGAGCATTATGGTCAATGGTGCTATGTCCAGGTGGAGGCCAATGACAAGAGGTGTCCCTCAGGGGTCTGTTTTGGTATTGGTGCTCTTTAGTGTCCTTATAAATAACATAGATTATGGGACTGAGTGCACCCTGAGTACGTTCGCTAATGACACCAAGCTGAGTGGTGCACTTGATGCAGAGGGAGGAAGGAATGTCATCTAGAGAGACCTTGGTAAACTCAGCAGGTGGGCCCATGCAAACCTAATGAGTTTCAACAAACCGAAGTGCAAAATTTTGCACTTGGTTTGGGGAAATCCTAGATAATATACAGACTGGGAGAATAACTCCTTGAGAGTATCCCTGCAGAGAAGGACTTAGGGGCCCTGGTAGATGAAAAACTGAACATGAGCCAGCAGCGCGCACATGCAACCTGGAAAATCAGCAATATCCAAGGGTGCATTGGAGCAGGGGTGGCCAGCAGGACGAGGGATGTGGTTGCCTCTACTCTTCTCAGTCCTTATGAGGCTCCATCTGGAGTACTGCATCGAAGTCTGGGGGTCCCAACACAGGAAAGATGTTGAGCTTTTAGAGAGGGTCCAGAGGGGAGATCACATGGATGATCAGGAGGCTGGAGCACTTCACCTATGAAGACAGGTTGAAGGAGCTGGGCTTGTTCAGTCTCAAGTAGAGAAGGCTTCAAGGAAACCTAATTACAGCCTTCTAATATTTAAAAGGAGTTTATAAACAGAAGAGAAATCAACTTTTTACATGGATAGATAGTGATAGGACAAGAGGAAATGGTTTTAAACTAAAGGCGGAAAGATTTAGATTATATGCTGGGGTAGTTTAGAAAGTTTAGAAAAATGGAAATTTGTGCTGAATGCTCATTAATTTACAGGAGATGATATTAAAAAAATCTCAGCTGGTCTTCGCCTTAATTGATTTTATCTACCACAGATGTGTTTTTTCAAGCTATTATTTGTGGTGTTGTTTGGTTTACAGTGCCAAACAGCACCTTTTTCACTTCTCAAATTATACAGTTTTTGTTAGAAAAATGATTTCTTTCTTGCTCTGATTATTAGCAAGGAATTTAAAATTTCTGTTTTGCTGTCAGTTCTCTTATCACATGTAGAGTACAACAGAAAAATAAAACTTAAATCAAGAACTTCCACTCTCTGTATATTATTGTACCACGTACCATGTATGTCATGGAGTTATTTATTTATTTATTTATTTATTTATGTATTTATTATTTGCTTTAAGAGTGTTCAAGTCCTCATTTTTTTTAACTTAGCTCTGAACTTCTGGTTTGTGTCTTACATATTTCTTGGGGCTACTTCCTATTAGTTCTTGAAAATATATTGATAGATATGAAATAAAATGCTTCATGGATGGAGACAAGAATCATAAGAGTAGAGAATAAGCATGCCTTCCTACTCCAGTAACATTCACCTAAGAATAAGGACTCCTGTGTTCAGAAATGTGGTTTTACTGGGTCTCAGTGTAGTTTTTCACAGTTTTGTATTTGTCCTCATACACTTAGTATATTGTCAGGTAGAGTGAGGAAATTGAAAGAAATTGAAGAACAGTGTCTCATCCAGACGAATATTAATTAAATAATAAATATTTATCTGTTCTGGTAATGGTTAGTATTTGGGGCATTTTACTATGCTATGTAATTCTTCTGGAACTTGAATTCACCTTGTTGCTACTGTCCAGACTGGTCTGGAAGTTTCTCTGTAACTGTCTAGTCAGCGCTAGGACATGAGGGTCCATTCTGTGCTCTGGAGTACTTAGATCAGGGACTACTTCAGGGAAAACTGAACAGAACACCCCAAATCAAGCCACTGATTGCTGTTGTTATATTTAAAAATATGAATTACAAAAATAAACAAAAGAGTATAAAGACATGACGTAGTTATTACTTTTCACCACTCATGGTTTATTCAGATCTTGATCACATTACATGTCGTCTTGTCTCTGGTTTTTGTCTCTCAAAACCATACAGAAACACTGCACTGATAATTCTCTTGTTTTTTCCAACAGTGTTCAGTGAAGTGTTTAGTTTCATCTCTGAGCATGTGTGTTGATATGGCTGGCTAACAAATGGCATGTACTTGGTATTTATTGTTTAATCTGATCCAATGTACAAAAATACTCGAATTTTGTCATTTATAAATTATTATTTCCTGTTTTCTTTCATCTTTCAGAAAAAGTGAAAGATGCAGCAAGTGTATTTTAATATTTACCTGACCAAACAGTTAGGGAGGGAGATTGTTTTAAGAAGTCAAAGTTCATGAAGCATTTAATGAAAGAATAGAAATTAGGGAGGGGAATAGCAGCTGGTAGTTGTGGGCATTTCACTGTGAACAGTGCTATTTTGTGCTTTTCACTTTTTTTCCTTTTGACTGATTTTTGTTTCAAAGTTGTTGGATATCACTAACAATATTATTTTCCCTTGCTTTGTTTCTACGTAGATTTTCCATTAATGCAATGTTTAGCAGAATTTGGAATGAAGAACACACTTCATTGTTTTGTAAAATAATTTAAGAATAACATAGAATGATAACATAACATCTAATTTTTTTTCTTTTTTTTTTTTTTGTTTTTATGGTATAAGGATTCTCTATGAATCAAACAAACAAATAAAAACACAGCACCATAGAGATGTATCACTTGCCTTTATTGCTTGATTTATGACTAGCATTTGGGGATTTCATACATTTTTAAATATTTCCTTTTTTTCTTTTTTCTTTTCTATCTTTCCTGAAGAACTGTTATATCACATTCTTGTAGGCATATGTTAGCTTAGAAATTTCTTTGATATTTGGAACCTATTCTTTTTATAGTCTATCAAGTTATCTGTTATGCACAATTAAGGCAAATTAATAATTTGAATATCTATTGAGAAACTGACTTTTTATTATATTTATGAATTACTGTTTAATAATTAATCACAGCAAAAGTATTATAGCACAGCTAAGAAAAAACTGAATCATGAAAAATCTGATGTGTCTGCATATGCCATTAAATCACAACAATTACACCTTTAGATCGACAGCATCTTCAATTTTCTATTTATTCCTCTCATCATTTGTGGCAATTATGTCTTTACATAAACAGTGAATATAAAGTGGGAAAAAAAAAAAGACAATGCATTTTCCTACAACTGATTTTATAGCTACAGATGTGGTAAAATAAGATTAACACAATGAAGTGTCCACTGTAACTACTAGATCTTTGACCTAGAGCTCCACCTAGTGAACTTCCATGACGAAATAACACAAACGTAGTGTTCATCTATTTAAATTGTAGTCTTTAAAATTAAAATTTATGGGTATGCTCTTCTGCTACAGGCAATCAGATTTAGGAACTCAAGCTACTATAAACTGAGAGCATATTTGCATTTTAGAATTATATCATTTTAATTAGCATAGAATGTTCCTTTACTTCTTTCCCCTAGAGACTTAGGTGAGTAGCGATGCATAAAATGTTATAATTTTGAGACTGCTTAAGAATATCTTGACTTTCTTTTCAGAAATTCCAAATAACAATAAAAAATACTCTCCCTTATTTTTCTTATCGGTATCTTTAACATTATTAAACAATTATTAATATAATCATTCTCCAATTGTAAAATTCCTTTCTCCAATGGATTTTTTATATCATTTATATGAGTCATAGGGTCATGTTTGCTGGATTCTGTAGATGAATAATTTACATTTTATCCAAACACATATGGAAAGCACTAAAATTGCTCAAGACATCACAAATCTGATTTTCTAGCTTTTTAGGACATGGCAACTTTAGGAGTATACAATTGCTTTTCTTTTCTGAGCAGTATTGTGGTTTAACTGAGCAAGCAGCTAAGCACCACACAGTCATTTGATCACCCCCACCCAGGGTGATGGAGGAGAAAACTGGAAAAAAAGGTAAAACTTGTGGGTTGAGACAGTTTAATAGTACAGAAAATGAAGGCAAAATAACAATAAGGATAAAGGATTATACAAAACAAGTGATGCACAGTGCAATTACTCACTACCCACTGAGTGATACCCGGCAAGTCTCCAAGCAGTGAAAGCCCCCACCTCAGCCAAATTCCCCAGTTCTATTGTTCAGTGTAATGGTATGGAATACTCCCTCGGCCAGTTTGGGTCAGATGTCCTGATTATGTTGCCTCCCAGTTTCTTGTACATCCCCAGTCTACTTGCTGCCAGGGCAGCACGAGAAGCCAAAAAGTCCTTGATCTGGTGTAAGCACCTCTCAGCAACAACTAAGTGTGTTATGAGTATTATTCTCATTCTATATCTAATGCACAGCACCATGCCTACTACTAGAAAGAAAAATAACTCTATCCCAAGCCAGAACAAACTGTTAACTACAATTTTGTTTCATGGCTTTATTTTCTTTGAAATAAGAGATCCAGAAATTCCTTTTATTATTATCATTATTACTATTATTATTATTGTTGTTATTACAGCTTTCAATAGATTTGTACAGCATGAAAGAGTTAGTAGCTGAAGAGGCTTTTTCTTATTCTGGTGCTTTAGGACAGAGCATGGAATACTGGAACTGATTGTGGGGCTGGGACTTTTTCTTCCTCCTACTGAGATTTTCCAAGTGATGCGGAAAAGATACTCATGTGTTTGTTAATGGCCCTGCCCCTGGCCCTGCCCCTGGCCCTGGCCCCTCTCCCCCCATACTTCTCTCATTGAGTAAGAGATTTATTTGTGTGTGAATACATATATTTTAGTTAGAAATACTGTGGCTAGTGGCCACAACAGAAAGGCTTTTATTCAGGAAGAATGAAATGAAGGGATAAGGATCACGGTAAATCTATATGATTTTTGCCCAGTTATGAGAGCCATAGATTTTCTTTTCCTGATTCAGCATTTTAAGGATATAATTTAATGAGGGAAGAATAAATTTGAAAAAAATAATAAAGCATTTCTCCCATACGTAGAATTTGTTAATACATACAGCTTTGCTGACCAGAGAGTATAAAGGGAATTGTTATGCATATTTACACATTTTAATCCCAGTGTTTTGCTTAAGATACAAGTCATTGGTAGTATCAAATGATAACCATGATCTCTAGCAGAATGTGCTCCTAGGGAAGGAGCACATTCATTAAAAAGGCAAAGTCACCTACTCTAGAAAACACAGTTTCTTTTGAGCTCTAACCTTGGATGTCCTGTCACTTACAGTCAGGTTTTCATGCTTTTGAATACTGTTTGCAACTCAAAAGGTTTTCCTGAAGTGTCAGCTTCCTGAATGTGATTATATTGCATGTGTTGCACCTGACCTGTTTTTGCTGTGGGAGTCCAGTGCATTTAATTAATGTATCCTGAGGAGTGGCAAGCTGTTTCCTGGGGGAACTGAGGTGAGAAAAGGCAATGAATAATGGAAAATAGGTTTGGAAAGCACATTTGAGTTCATCTAATTAATCCGTTTCTTCACAGTGAAATGCAGAAGTGTATTACTTACAATTCTCATTTAAGAATGGAGCTCTGGTGCTATTAGTGCACAAGAATTATATCTTGATGATATGCTGAAATCTTGTTTTGAAAATCACTGGGATTTTCTCTTCTAAGGGAACGGTTATTGATCATAGTGTAGAAACACATTGATATGATGCTGAACTTTCTAGAATTACCACTTCTGCAATGGGAATATTGAGCCTGCTATCTAAGAGAGAAGGGAGAGTTACAAAAATGCTGTAAAATGTGTTAAATTGATTAACAAGAAATCACAGTGGTACTTCAAGATCACAACAGATATGGAACAGATATGGAAGAGTTTTTGTTTGGTTTTGTTTGTTTTTCTGTTGAAATCACAACAAATTGTAGTAGCTTTTTTTTTTTTTTTTTTCTTTTTTTTCTTTTTTTTTTCTGGCCTCCCTGTATCTAGTTTCATCTACATAGTGGTGCAGATTTTCTGCAGATGTTATGTTATTTTTTGTGGTGAATCCTGATTTTGTCAGTAATTTATATGGATCTCCGTGATGGTTAATGGATACAGAAATAGTAGATGGAAAAAAATGGAGGCTATTAACTTACAACTGTACATGCACATGAAGATGATCAAATTTACTTAACCTTTTCTTATGGAATATTAACTGACAAAAGTGTGAGTTAAGGTGCTCAGTAGAAGAAAAACCCTTATTTACACATAGCATGCTGTTTTTAAGTAATATGTCAGTACAAATAGCTGAAGAAGCACTGTGGATTTCAGGATAAGAAAAAAGAAAAAAACAAAACAAACAATACCACAGCAGTGATGCTGAAAAGAGAGACAGCCATACAGTATAAGATGAAATGTGTGCTTTCCAGCATATACTACTGTGAGTTAACTTCAGCCCAATTCCTACATTCCTACATCCAGTTATACGACATCAGCATGTGCTATACTAATTATTGGAAATGTTCAATAAATCACATTTCTTCTGTAGGTTGATATTATTGTTATATTTGCACACCAAACAAAACAGGATTTTCTGGGCTTTTAGGAAATGTATTCTCATCTAATATGCAAAAAAAAAAAAAAAAAAAAAAAAAAAAAAAAAAATCTTAACAATACTGCTTCTGTTTTTGGAACTAGTTTCATTTTTCAATTTCTACTAGTTTTGTCTGAGTCTGTTTTTATAATTGTTTCCATAAAGTGAACTTTTTCTTAGATATCTCTTTCCAGAACACTGCAGTGATGTAACACTACTCTTTCATTTCTCCTCAAATAGACAGAGGGAGAATATGTAATGAAAAGAACCACATAGATTGAGATAAGGACAAGGAGATCACTCACCAGTTATCACCACAGGAAAAACACGCTTTTTGTTTGGGAAATAAATTTCTGATTTATTGCTCACTGATACAACTAGAGAAGTGAGAAATAAAAACCAAATATAGATACCTTTCCCTCTATCTATCCTCTTCTATGTCTTCCCCTTGAGTAGCACGGGGAGGGGGATGGGAGCTTCACTCAGTCATTGTTCATTGGCGCAGCACTGGCCAGAGGCAGCTTCTGTACTTTTCTCAGAGAAGACATGTCTCTGTCTTTCCCTTCCTCCCCAATAAAGCCTTACCACAAAATCTTATACAAACACAAAAATATGTGTTTTATTCCAGTATCTGAGTTGTTCTATATTTCTATATGGATTTCTTGTTTATACATCATGAAATACTTTTTTGTTTCTGTTGAAACCTTACTTCAGTGTATTCTCAGCACATGCTAATGTTTCTTATTCACAAGTTTGATCTCAATGTTTGGAGTAAATGTCAGTACCCTTTCTAGTGAGGCTTCTCGTCTTGAATTAAAAACAGAAAGTGGTGCTCTCTGTGCTGGAAAATAACTGTATGGAACTGAGGTACAGAATACTATAAAGTAAACGCAGGGGAGTGGTGATTGCTTTATACTGGTGCTGGTACTGGGTGTAGTTGCTGTGGTGCTGGCAGGAGGGATGCATGGATGACCTCCCTGAGGCAAGCTGGGTCTGACCCATGCCAGATACAGACCCTAGCCAGTTCCAATCTATTCCAATCTGCTCCAGCAGCCCAAGCAGGGGGCACAGATGGGCCCATCAGCCACATTCCTGGCTTTGTCTTTAGGAACATGGATTAAGAAAAGACAAAGCACTACAGACATTAAGAAGTGAGGAGAAGAAGTGTGAAAAACAGTCCCATGAACAGGCAGGCACCAGAATAGAAACTCTCTTGTAGTCTACAGCCCTTAGAGAAGACTATGGTGGTATGGACTTTCACACTGCAGCTCACAGGAAGGACTTTGTCAGATCAGCTGCCAAGCCCAAGAAGGATCTCATGCTGAAGCAGGTGGATATTTCCTGACAGGAATTGCCTAGACTGTCCATTCAGGACCTGAGCAGGAACCATGGAAACATCAAAAGTGCAGCACGTAAAAGGCGTGAAGAGGAAGGAGCAGTGAGAGAAGCAGTTACAGAGGAACCACAACCATTATTCCTCATCCCCCTGCACTTCTTGATGTGGAGGTGATAGTAGAAGATTTGGGAATTATGGGGTAAATTTGACCTTAGGAAAAATTCCCTTAGGAGGGAAGGTGTTGTTTTACTAATTTTCTCTTTGTATCTCATTGTCAGAATCTATTTTAAGTAGGAAAAATAGAAGTTTATTTTCCCCATGTAAAATCTGTTCTACCCATGATGGTAACTGGGGATTCTATTCACAAGAACAAAGAGTCTGAAATTGCTGTAGCAATATTTATATTTAAATGCATTGGAAATAATACTCTATAATCCTCTATTAATTCATATGTGATATTTTTGTTTGTTTATGTCACTTTTACACTAACTGTATGTGAGAATCCTTCTTTCTTTGTTTTCTGGGTCAAAGCTTGCTTCCTGAGGTTTTTCTTGTGATAAGACTCTAAGTGATTTGTCAAGGAGGCAAGTGATGGGTGCTAACCATGTGACAATTGATTTTGCTTTGGGAACATTTGAAAGCCCCTTCCTCCAGAGCTGCTTGCACTGTAGAAGAGTGGAAGAGAGTGATCAGGAGTGTTTACTGGTGGAAGATCTGGCCTGTGACTAAACAGCTCCAGCTAGGTATGGGAAAATTGGGGAATGATACCATCGTGTCCTGTGAAAAACAGGATGCAGGTGGGCATTCCTGCTCTTATCTGCTGGCAAGGCCAGGAAGGTGGGAACAAAGGAGTTTCTGCTGAGATCCCAGAGCCAGAAGCTGCCACTCCAAGGAGAGCTGACTCAACCACTTTGGATTTGAGCTGTCACTCCAAAGACAGCTGACTTGACCACTTTGAAACTATTGAAAAGGGGCTATCATCGCCATGGTCATCGTCGTGGTCAATAGAACGACTCTGCCTGATGACCCACCACTGCTGAAGATCAAAGACTGAACTACGAACCTCGCTGGATCCATGGTGGTGACTATCTCCCTCTTGCTGCCTATAAAGACTCCTTGCTTCTTCTTTCCTATCTTTTCTATTGCCCTCCTTCCCTTCCCCATTACCCTAATTCATAATAGTGTCCGTCCTCCCCTTTCCCATTTCCCTGATTAAGATCTGTAATAAACTGGTCAGACCAACATTTGAACCGTTGCTTCTTAATCTCACGCCAGGTATATAGATAATAAAAGAACCTCCTTTCCCTCCTATAAATTGGAGCGAGACACTGTAAAATCCAGGTAATATAGTATTGTAAATATATCCACAGCAAAAATAAAATATTGGGGAAAATAATGCATTATAGCTGGTCTCAGGTAAAGCAAGCTGTTGGAATATTTTATAGACTCCTTTGTTGGTTCACACTCTCTTGAGAAATATTTGATTTTTACTAGTCTGTTGCACTGTTTCCTTCCTTGGAATTTAGGGCAGATAGTACATTTGCACATATGGTCTCCCATACTCCTTGTAGTTATGATCTCTTATATAATACATTAAACTTGGGAAATGGGTGATGGGAGTTTATTCAATCAGAATAGAGAATTTAAAAGAAGGCTCCCACACTTGGGTAGAAGTAGAGTAAGATAAAGTGCTACAATACATGGATTAAGTGTGATGTCCCATTTAGGTTTTTTTTTAACTAAATAAAACTTCTTTATTTCTGAAGAAATAAAAATTTCTTCAGTTTACATGTACTCATGTCTGCCTAACACAGGGATAATGGGGAATTTTGTTTCAAACAAGCTTACTCAGGTAACACCTAATCTCCTGAGTTCCACAATCCCTGAAAGACTGTCTCTCTAGAGAAGCATTTCAAGTTTGGAAGATCTTAGCACCTATCTCCCAAATATGTCTCAGAATCATCTAAAAAGATGAAGCATTCCTCAACCTAATTGTTAAGTACAACTTGATCTGATAGACATGTTCAGAAAACAATTAGGAATTCTATGTCCATGCAAATATGTTGGCAGCATATATTACCAGCTAATAATATATTTAAAATGAATGCAAAGTGAAAATGTGTAGTTTCTCTTTGAATATATGTTGTTTGAGTAAGAATTATTAATACATCTGGATATTCTTAGAGGCTAAAATTGTCTGTTTAGCACAATGTAGTCTGCTAGTCATTCAACTGAGCCACTGAGCCATTTTCTTCAGTAGCTGTGGGCTTGAAAAAGTAGAATCATAGAAGAAAAAAATAAATGAAATAATCCACCCTCTGCAACAACAGTTTCTTAATAAACTCTAAAAAAATATATTAAAAAGCTGAATATTTTCATTTATTTATATAGGAAATAAAAGTTTTGAAGTTATTTTAGAGTTATTGTTCACTGTGTTTAATTCTGATCTCCTGCCTTTTCATGTGGTTTATGTAGACTGCAAGAGACCTTGAGTACCCTAAGCATTTTATTTTAAACTCCAGAACCCTGGCATTAGATACATGATATGATCACCACATTATTGATATGACAGTTTGTTCTGTCTCGACTCCCTGGTTTTTCACGTTAGATTGTACTTGCTGAGAATATCTGTAAGTACTTTTTTTTTACTTTCTTCTTATTTATTTATTTATTATTTATTTTCTGTTGGCTGCATATCTACAAAAAGGAATTAAACTTTTTCCTTTCCCCCTGTCTTGCCTTGTCCTTCCTCCCCTTCTCTCTCATTCCCTTCCTCTTCTTTTTCTTTGTTATTCAGGAAAAGCAAGTCCCAATCCATAACAAAAAGTGAGATTGAAACAGTGTGTGCAAAGTAATGTCTTATCCATTGTAAAATATGCATTTTTCCTAATTGCTTGATGAGAAATGTTTTGGTGAAAAATCTGTATGCATTTGTGCAGCTCAGTTGATTCTGACATCTAACATTTTTCAATTTCATTTTATGTAGAAGGTATAGAGTCTGCATTATTAGATTCCTATTTCCAGTGTTGGCTTATTGACAACAGCAGACACTACATAAAGGCAGAGCACCAATAGTGGGGTATGGAAGACATTCCTAGTGTATCCTTAGTTTCTTCTAGGAAAAAAGAAAACAAACAAACAAACAAACAAAAAAACAAACAAAAAAAAAGCAAACAGAAAAAGTCCACAACAACAAATAACATCCACAACCCACAAATCCTAAGCTATCTAAAGACTGGAAATAAATAATAAAAAATCCTTTCAGCATCACTACCATCACTGTTTCCCTAGGCAGTTTTCTGAATGTAGTTTGCAAAGACTATTTGAGAAAATTTCTAGCTGTGGGAATATCACAGCATAATGTCTTTATAAATTATATTGCTTTAGCTTCATGATGTTACCTTTGTCTGAAACTGTTTTAAGCCCTTCTAGTGCTTGAGATAAACTATATTCTTTGGGAGATTTTTTGAACTGAGGCAAGCTAACAGAGAAAGTTCTGGGTCTTTAGGAAGAGGATGACTTCCTAATTAAACATTTGCAATAAAGGGTCACAAATATTTTGTTCTGAAAGCCCCACAGGGAGTCTACAAAGACTTAAAATCATTTCTGGAGATTAGACCATATACAGCAGAAAAAATGTTACCTTCATGTAAGTCTTGTAGGTCAAGAAAGCATCTTAATTCCTCTAGGTTGTAACTGTTTGTAACATATTTTTTCTGAAGAGAAAGTAAGTCTCTTTTCTTCAAAACCTCTTGTGTTTGTCTTTTTTAAATATAAGAGTAAGTTTTGAAGATTAAATTAAGTAGTATTTTCTCTATGCAGGATGTTTCTTAAACAGCATAAAGATATTTGGAGAAAACGACACTGACAAGGTTTGATAAAAGGTCAAGATTTTGAAACACTGGAAAATGGAAACTTAAATTTCAAACAATATGTGTTTCAATGTCTGCTGTGTTGTTAAGAACTTGTAGTGACAATGCATACATAATAATAGCAATGACAATGTTAATAACAGGAACAATAATAATAAACATACTTTTTTAAAAAAGAGTAAGTGTTAACAGCACACAGCTTAATCAACTCTCAGTGTTTGCAATCTCTATCCTTTATATTTAGACCTCTGAGATGATACAGCTGCTACTGAGTATTGCTGTTTTCCAGAAAGGTTACAAGTGCCTAAAAAATAATCTCTGCAGAAATCATCTTGGAGAGAAATTATGGAGGTTTGCATTAGGTGTGAAGTAAGTATACTTATATATATATATAATTATATATAACAAGGAAATAAGGACAAGGAGGGAGGAGGAATACTGACAGCACATGCATTTTTCTTTTGCCTGTTTTTTTTTTTTTTCTTTTCTTTTCTATTGGCTAAATAGTAAGTGGAAAACAAAGACTGTAAATTTCAGAGTATCTAAAAGTCCTAAGATTTCTGATCTTAATAGCAAATACTTATTTATCATAACCTACATAATAACAAAAAAAAAATTACAGAATATTTATGCTTCTTATAGTCAATGCACCATTAAGAAACATACTAATTAGTTACTACTGAGGGGGCTATAAATTTTCTGAGGCAGAACTTTATGAAATTCAATTTTTTACATCTATAGTTTAATTATTATCACAAATACTACTTCACTCTGTGAACACTGTATTTATTATTAGAAAGAATAGATGAAGAACATGAAATTTTTAACTTTTAGCTTGAATTCATTATGTTTTCAGGAATTATGTCTCTCTGCAAGGTTCTACAGTTCTTCAAGCCAGGTGTTTCATAGGGCAAAGTAATTAAACACAAGAAAGATATTAGAGATTAATAAAAAAATTATAGTATCTTCAGTGTATATTTCTATATAGAAATAGAACTATATACGCATGTATGTATATAGATGTTTGCATGTTTAGATACATGTACACATGCATAGTGTTGTTGCTAAAACCATGTAACCAAAAACATATAAATGAAAAAAAAAACTTTTTTATTATTATTATTTTACTTCTATTTTGTTGTTGCTGTTGTTTTGTGACCAATTATTATTATTTTTTTTAATATACATATTGTCTCCTACAATTACATGTAAGTAAGGACTGGAATAACTTTGTACTGAAAAGTTAGCAAATAAGTTTATTGAATATTAGCATAAGAAATCTGTATTTTACAGGGTGTTATCTCTACATATGGTCATCCTCTGCACAATATCACTGATAAAATACTGTTTGCATTTCTCTACACTACTTCAGAGTGTTACACAAGTAAATATCTCATCCTGCTGAGGGTAACTGCTTGTTACTGCTACATATATTAAACTACAGTTAAGCAAAATAAAGACACCAAGAAGTAGAGCAGATTTCCTTTTGTCACCTGGTCCATCAGAGAAATTGCTGCCACAGTTAAACCAGATCAAACAAAATTGAAAGCAGATAAAAAATTATTCTGACAGAGGAGGCCTTGCAAAATGCAATCCTGCAAACTTGAAAGTTCAGTACAAAGCTTTTTACGAGTAAAAGATATATGATATTACAGTGCCACACCATTACGGATATGTAATGAATCTTATTTGCCGTATATTTTGTCTTTGACCTAGTGTCACTAAACATATCTATAAGTTTAATGAAGATGTTAACTTATAGCACAAGACAAAATTGAATAAAAAACACCTCTATGAGTGCAAGAATCTTTATTATTTGGCAATGTTCCATCCCCCAAAAATGAACATGATAATATATAAAATATGGCAGCTTACAATCCTCATTATAGATCTTTGATTTATCTATATTTGA
The DNA here is from genome assembly GCF_019232065.1 of Centrocercus urophasianus. Lineage (NCBI taxonomy): Eukaryota > Metazoa > Chordata > Aves > Galliformes > Phasianidae > Centrocercus > Centrocercus urophasianus. Next base: position 5,683,404 of record NW_024885532.1, read on the forward strand.
AATTCATTTTTGATACCTGCTATACATCCCATGTTCCTTCAGATCTGCAGTGAAATTCTTCTTCTTAAAAAAAAAAAAAAAAAAAGTCTTATTAGCCAGAAAGTAAATTTTAAAAATGAATGATTAAACATGCTATGCTTTTTTTAAAAAGTATGATTAGCTTCCCCTGAGTGTTCACAATTAAAACGTTAAAATAAGCATTTGTTCTTTACTGAAGAGAATCAAATTTTGTTATCTTTAAAGAGGGTAAATTAATGAAAATAAAGCATATAGTTCCATTCTTAAATGATACACGCTATCACAGAAAATTTGATCCCACCGCTGGAAACTCATTAAATCTTTTCTTACAATAAATGTAAAATTATGCTTTAATGTTCATTTTCAGTAGCTTTGTAATGATGTGAGCTTCCTTTTGCACAGAGGACCCTCAAACTTGATCAAATGTGGATTTCAATTATGTAAACTTCAGATTAAGAGATAAAAACTTACTGGGTTCTCTCTGACTTGATATTCAACTATTTATTAGCTTACACGTTGAAAAGTTTGGTATATACTGAAGGATTTTAAGCATGTATGCAGGATTTCATTTTGACGGCATATATTTTTCAGAAAAATTAGTGTTGAAGTTCTACCAAAAAGACTCACTACTGTTCCTGAGTAGGACATAACGAATATTAGTTACATATCATTTAATATGATTTATTTATTCTGAGCCTTTCAACTGCTAAGTTTGTGGTAAAAGAATAATGTTTCTATTTTTAGCTACTTAAAAAAAAAAAACAAAAAACTTTCCAGCCTTTGCCTTTTTCTGATTTTCTGTAGCTTTGTATACTTTCATATTCCATTAACATAAAAATAAAAAAATGCAGTCAATGCAGTAGCTTTTCCATTTATACTCTTTTGTTTTAGCTTTTGTTTTTCCTTTCAGCATCTTAATTTGCACTCAATTAACTTTGACGTGCTTTCTGATTGCAGTGCTGTCACCAGTGCTTTTGAGATGTCTTTTTATGTTGTTGTTTGTTGGGTATTATTTTATTTATTTATTTTTTTAAAGTTAGTAGATGATGCAAGTTAAATTGAGATGGAAGGATCCATTGGAAGGCAAAAATGGCAATCTCCTAGTGATTCAGAGAGAATAAATGACTGAATGAGAAGTATGTGCAGATTTTTAGACGAGAAGTGTTAGCACCACTTTAAAAAGTATTTAGTCAGAATGTTTGTGAAAGCTTTTTGGATGCCATAAGCAACTTAGTCTTCTGAGACTACTGCAATTAGTCTTCCTAACATCCATCTATTCTGCAGGACATTGTCATTGCACTCACAGGTCCAAGCTGCCCAGAACACACTGATTTACTGCATATGTTCCAAAATCTAAGTATTATGTCTGTAACAGATCTAACATGTCCTGCAAGCATCATCTAGGCTGCCATCTACACCGTTACACAGCAAATACTTTCTTGCCCCAGGGCTGACAAGAACCTTTGTTTTTTGTTAGTTTTTCTCTTTGCTTAGGGGAAGATCCCTCTATAACAGACTTGGACAGAGCTCGTGATAGCAATTCAGTAAGTAATGTAGTGTGCTTACTTAAGCAGTGTGGATTATCAGGGGAACATTGAGCTCATTCCTTCATACATTTTTATGAGGCAGTATAAATATGTGTTCTGCAAGCTCATGTATAAAACTACGGTTGTGCATTTGAGATTGTCTTAGATTAATGTGAAAGTCTTTTGTTGTATGCATCTACCATATTTCTTGATGTAATTGTTTATATGTGATTGTAGAGTTCTTTCATCCTTGCTTTTCTTTCTGAGGCTCTATTGTTCTCTGGTGCTATGTTAACCTTGAAATTTTCAAATGTTCCTGTACAGTTATGGAAAAATAATCAGCCAGAGAAGTATGAACGAAGTCTTTGAATACGGAACTTCTGATCTCAAATATTTGTTTATGACTAATAACTAGTAATGTGTAGTCTTTAAAAATGGCTTTTGGAGGAATTTTGAGGCATTTACTTTCGAGATATATGAGGCAGACATTTATTTAACGATATTTTTTCTGGTCTACATGGACAAATTATTCTATTTATTTTAGTTCAGCTTCTAGTGCAAATATAGTTTTATACAGATTATCTGAACTCAGTCCAACATGGTATGATGAATACCTGTGATGAACTTGAATTAAACCAGAGACAAATAAAATGTACATCCTTTCCTGTTAATTACTTCTTTGCAAGCAGGTTAAGATATTATACATAATCTCAGCTAAGAAACTATGTTATTCTTCTCTACAGAGTTGTAAAAAAACTGTAGACTTTCTAAGTAAAACTAAAATAAAATAAAAATCAGAGAACAACTTCCTCTTTATATACTTAAATTTTAGTCTGATTGTCATCTTTTTTCCTTCTATCTGTATTTGTGTTTATCTGACTACAGCACAAGAAATTTCAAAAGAGAATATTTGGATTGTATGTGATTGTTTGTCTGTCATCACTTTGCTGTTCAGATCCAGTGAATACAGTGATCTTCTTAAGCATCTGACATTAGAGCAAGTAAATCAGTAGGAGTACAAATGTCTTTATAGTATTACCTACTGTCTTCTGAAGAATAGGAGACCAGAAATCTTATCCTTATGCATATGTGAACTTACTGGTATGCAACTTTATACATGCAATATCTAATGTGTAGGCATACAATAAAGTCATAAGTGTGTGCACAGTTACAGGAAGGCTAAACATGTAATCCATTTTGCAAATGGCAAATGAATAGTGAAAATAATAATAATAATTTTCTAGAACTATTTAATTTATTATTTCACTTATTTCTGGTTTAATAACCCCTTGGAAATCCCTGAGAATCCAATAATTCATATGCCATCTTGCCACACTATAAGACATGCAACATATCATCAGTTTCCTGATATAAATATCGTACTCAGACAAACACTGATCTCCATTATTTGGGATCATCTGAACAGGAAAAACAAACTTCACCATAAAACCAGAATGGCATTACATGGGCTCCTGAAGGAACCAAAGGCTGAGTAACTAGTAATACTGACATGACTGACCTGCATTAGTAGAGTTTAACCCTAACTGGTACATTAGCTGGCCCATAACTTTTCTTCAAGTATATCTATCAGTCTCTTACTGTATTTTATTTAATACTGGATCATTAAACTTATCCACATTTTTCATTAGATGTTTACCATTTGTCAGTCTGTGACCGTTTCACAGATGCTCAACCCTATTTCCATAGTGTTGTGAGTTAATTCTGACACCATACAGAAATTTGTTCACTCTCAACACTGCCCCAGTGGGGCACAGGAAGAGGAAATTGAGAGGAAAAGAAAGAATACTTGTGCTCAAGTTAAAAACTGTGTAGTAAGTAAAGAAGTAGAAGAAAAGAGAAAGAAAATGAAAAGGCAAATGATTTCAGATTGGATATTAAGAAAAAGTTATTCTCAGAAAAAGTAGTCAGTCACTGGAATGGGCTTCCCAGGGAGGTGGTTGAATTACTGTCCATGGAGTTTTCAATAAACATTTAGATGTTATACTAAGGGACATGGTTTAATGGGGAAATGTTGGTAGTAGGTGGACAGTTAAACTAGATGATCTTAGAGGTCTTTTTGAACCTTGGTGATTCTATGCAAAAGACAAGTACTAAAATATATCTAGATTTTATTTCCCAATCTAAAGTGCTACTATAGAATATTTTCTGATATCATGGAAATCAAGTGAAACTTTGATGTTAATATTAAATAATTAGTGTATATTAAATTTGTCTACTACACATTTCAGTTTTTTGCTAAACCTGGTGAAAACACAGTAAAACATTTACTGTCATTACAATTCTCATTTTTAACCCACCCTGAGTTGATTACATAATACACATTTCCTGAAGGGAAAAAAAAAAAAAAAAAAAAAAAAAAAAAAAAAGGACTTCAATTAGTATGAATTTAGAGAGTATTTTATAATATTTATTCTGGATGTTTTGTTTAAAACCAGGCAAATTCTAAGATATTCACATTATTCATCGTATAAATAAATAACTTTAAAAGCACTCCGTTGCTCAGAGAAAATGAGGAACCAAAACATTAATTATACAAATTGCTGTAGAAATTTTTGCTGTTCCTCTTACTGTTAGGCTTTATATTTCTCCATACTTTTTATATACTGTTAAAGAATTGATTGATTATTGCCAAAAAAAATAAGCAGACTGTAAAGGGGAAGTATCTGTAAGAAAAAAAGCAGCCTTAATGTCATGTGCAGAAAACACACATGGCTATGAAAGCATCATGTACTGCAGAGACAAATAGGAAAGCATGTAGTATCCTGTGTATCCAGGGCAAGAAGTGATCTCTCCTATAGTCATTCACTGCTTTGTTGCTATTTTATGATGCGAGGGAAGAGTCAAGGACATAATGATAGTATTCAGAATTTCACTTTTGCTCTGTCCTGGTCCCAGGGCAAAGTTACAGCCCTAACAGTGGAATTATATCCATATACTGCTATTTCACATGGTTCAGAAATCTGTAATGAGACATGACAGAAAAACCTTAGAGAACATAGATAGTGCTACAGTAACAGATATTTTGTGGCAGAATAGGGAATGCAGATAATCTTGCTTGGTATAGACTTGAATTTGTTGGCTTTTTTTTTTTTTTTTTTTTTTTTTAAAAAATTTTTAAAAAAGAGATTTAAAAATAAATTGAAAAGGAATTTATAAATAAATTTTTATTATATTAAATAGTAATATTTCTATATCTATAATGATCTACGACTGTAAATGTAAGAATTAATAATAATAATAATAATAATAATAATAGATACAGATGGAGAAAGAGACAAAGACAGTTTTGAGTCCTTTAGCAAATAGCATGGATGCAATTTCATTATGAAATACGATCACTGATGGAAATAATAATTAAAAAGAAAAAGAAAAAAAAAGCATTTACTCCTATTAATTCATTATATGATACAAAATATTAAAATTGTATGACTATATCTCAGTTTTGACTAGGATAGAATTAATTTTACTACTACCTGGTAGGGTGCCAAATTTGGGATTTAGGATGAGAATAATGTTGATAATACAAAAAAGTCTTAGTTGTTGCTGAGCAACACTTAGAGTAAATCAAGCACGTTTCAACTTTCTACACTGCCCAGCCAGCAAGGAACTGGGGATGCCCAAGCACTAGGAGCTGACACAACCAGGATAGTTGATCTAAGCTGTCCAAAAAGATATTCTATGCCATAAGGTGTCATGCTCAATAATAAAACTGAGAAAGTTGGTTGGGATAGAAACTGCCACTGTCCCAGGACTGAATGACTGATAGAGCATCAGTCAGCGGGTGGAGAGCAATTTAATTGTGCATCATTTGTTTTCTATATGCTTTTATTATTATTATTATTATTACTACTACTATTACTATTGCCACTATTATTTTGTCTTCCTTTTCTGTTCTATTAAACTGTCTTTATTGCAATCCATGAGTTGTACCTCTGTCCAATTTTCACCCCCATCCCCAAGAAGGGGAGTGAGCAAATGGCTGTGTGGTGATTAGCTGTATACTGGATTAAACCACAGCTGAGGCATATATATTAAACAAAGATATATACATATATATATCTTATCTATGTATATAAGGATACATATTTAACAAATAGAATAAATGAAATATTGAAGGTTTTGCTGTTTAATATAATCATTGATGGAAATAGAAAACAAACAAACAAACAAACAAAAAAAGACAACTTCCATTGCTTCATGTTATGCTATAAAACATTACAATCACCCTTGAAAAATTAATTTTTGGGCCCTTATTGTATTGCTACTTTTTCCACCTAACATTACTTGTTTCACTAACTTTAAAGTATACTACACAGTTTTCAACTCATCATATACACATTCTTTGTATCATTGTTAGTTTTACTATTTATAGAAGTTCAGAATAATCGTAGCACATTTATTTATTGCCAACACTCACCTGTACATAAAATATTATATAATAAAATATATATTGAAATGTAGAAAGAAAAACAAACAAAAACCCATAGCAACATGAAACAGTCACTTCTATTGTATGAATAAATTCTGTCAGTACTGATTTGCTCTGATGAATATGAAAACTTGACAAAAAGTTCTTATATTTGTTCTGGAAAACTGAATGTCTTCATTTTTGTTTCCTGTATTCAGGGAAATCTACCATTCACAATACCTGCATGAAATACAGGCTTTAGTTATCACTTCATTACATCAAGAAGTTCCTATGCAGAATAGTTTTGTTTCATTTCCTAATAGTCTTGCCTTCTCATTAGATATCTGTGCAGAAATTCCGAAACATCACAGCAGCAAACGTAGTCAAATTTAAAAGAAAATTCTCCAAGTGGAAAAAAAAAAAAAAAAACCTAGGCAAATGAATAAATGCATTCACTACAATGGTTTCTGCTATTTTACCAGTTGCCAAGAATAAAGGTTCATTTGCTTTTCATATTCCAATTAGAACTACAAAACTGAATAATAAGTATAAGTATACTGAATAATAATAAATACTTAAAAGAAAGGTAGTATGTTCTTTACAGTGTTCTTGTTATTCAGGACATAAAATTAGCATGCTTAAGAGAGTAATTTTAATGGTGTATAGACTCACACATATGCGAGTACATGTTTGTGGTTTTGCTTTACTGCATTTCTTTATTGTTAAGGTAGCTAAATAGTTTTAAAGTTAGACACCCAGCATACTCCAACATACTGCCTCTCAAGGAATCCTAATTGCTCTAAGGCCAGGCCAATAAGAGAATTTGAATCCTTCAGATTAGGCTATTAATCCTCAAATGCTTTTACTAACTATTATGAAAAAATATAAGGCCAGATAACACAGAAACCAACCAAGCAAGTTAACCCCTTTCTATAAATGATAGACTCCCTCTTTGGATCATTCATATTAAGTAGTTTATCATCCTGACCAGTTTCTAGACCTGTCTTATTATAAACATCAGTATGTAGTCAGAGATTAGCCTCCCAAGGAAATCACAGAATCATAGAATCACAAGGTTGGAAATGACCTGCAAGATCATCCAGTCCAACCGTCTCCTCATCACCATTGACACCACTAGTACTAAACCATGTCATGCAGCACGTCATCCAGATGCTCTTGAACAATGCCAGGGATGGCGACTCCACCACCTCCCTGGGCAGCCATTCCAGTGCCTGACGACTCTCTGAGAGAAATAGTTCTTCCTTATGTCCAACCTAAACCTCCTCTGATACAACTTGCGGCCATTGCCCCTTGTCCTGCTTGTTGCCTGGGAGAAGAAGTCAAATCCTTCCTCACCACAACCTCCCTTCAAGAAGTTGTAGAGTGCAATGAGGTCTCCCCTGAGCCTCCTCTTCTCCAGACTGAACAATCCCAGCTCCCTCAGCCGCTCCTCATAAGCCTTGTGCTCCAGACCCCTCACCAGTTTCGTTGCCCTTCTCTGGACACGCTCCAGGATCTCAACATCTTTCCTGTAGTGAGGGGCCCAAAACTGAACACAATACTTGAGGTGTGGCCTCACCAGTGCTGAGTAGAGGGGGATGATCACCTCCCTGCTCCTGCTGGCCACACTATTTCTAATGCAGGCAATCATTCTTAATGCAGGCAAATCATTCTTAACACCCTCATTTTCCACTTGCTCACACACATACTCTTGCTTAGGAGTATCACATAACAATCTAAAAGAAATTGTTTAATAAGCAGTTTCTATTGTCAAGTCTAAACATTCCAGAAAATGCTTACTTGAAAACAGCTTTATTCTATATAACTTCAGTGAGAGTGTCTAAGCAGAGAAATACTTCTGCTTGATTCATATTATAAATAGTTGAGAGATTCTCAAGCTCAGGCAAATCCAAACATGGTCAGAGGTGGAATTGTCATAACAACTAAGAATATTTTAATTCAAAAAGGATATAGGAAGTATTTTCATGATTAGCCTGCAGCTACCTAAGGGAATACTTTTGTTCCCTTAGAACTGCAGTATTAGTATGTACAGGTATTCATGCCCTGATGTTCTGTCTATACTCAGTTTCACCATTCGCACTCTAAGACAGTCATATTGAAAACTGTTTAGTATAAAGGTCAAATAAATAAATAAATAAAACCTAAACTATTTGTAAATGTACCTATTTATTTGATTACATTATTTGACTTACAGTACCACAGCAGATATCATGACTTTTTTGAAAGAAAATGAAGACTTAAATCAGAATCAGTGGCAGACGACAAATAATCTTGTATGAATTTTTGTATGATTACTACTGTGATGCAACCAGCAATTGCAAGTTAGGCCCACAATATACAATAATCAAAAGACTGGCAAATTATTTCAAATAAATAGCAAAAAAAAAACCAGATAATATGATCAGGATTTATTTTTTTTAATCAATTCTGTGACTAGCAGGGCAGGCATAAACAGTGGATCCATGCCCCAGGAAGGAAAAAGGGAAAAAAAAGGGGGAAAGTGTAGTGAGATGAGCCTAAGAATAAAATAGCAGCAATGATCTGAGGAAGAACAAACCGATTTACTAAATAAGATATTGGAATGCAAGATAACACACTATAATACAATATAATACACTGTAATTAGATTTGAAGCTTATAAGTGAAATAAAATGAGAACGTCCAAAAATCATTGGTGTTACTCTAGTGCTGTGACAAGATGGCACCCACAACAGAAATGAGCTACATGATTGAAAGGGAGTAAGGTCAAGTGACCTATCAGCAGCTTTTTATCTTTTGCTCTGAGTGGAAATGGTTAAAGAGCAACACACAGACCTTGGGAGATGTAGTACTTCTCTTCTGGGACAGGTACCCGGAAGTGGAGCATTAATTTGTTAAGTCACAGTGCACTACATGATATTATGATGTGGAATACTAATAACAAAAAATCATAAAACCATGACACTTAGAATGATTATGTTAAAAAAATATATCAGTGCATAGAAATTAGTTTACTCGTTATCTGACAAGTAAACATTATTTCTCTCAGGAGTTCTGTGTATCCTTAGGCTTTTCAGAATTTTCCTTAAAAATTATATTATGTCATTGGAGCACACAATAAAATCCAATCTCCATCTTTGGAAATATCTTTATTAAGAACATAAGTGTGCCAGCACACTCTAAAATATATTTGTTCCCTGAATTAGCCTGAATGGTAGGATGTTTTGTTATTTTCACTTGGTAACTATTAGAAAGGGTTGATTACTAAGGGTGATTTTGTAATATGGGAATAATATAAGTAATAGATATAAGGTAATTTTAATACTATATCATAAATTTCTTTCTCCCAGTAACCTCCTACCTGTTTTACTCCTACAAAAACTACATATCTACATACAGTTTCTAATAAGGAAAAGGTTTATATTTTTTTTTCTCTTGTTTAATCATTTAGACAGATTAAGTAACATAAAAATGATTTTGACAGTGTGTTTTGAAACATTATCTAAGCATTATTAATGTTATCTTAACAAAAAATATGGCATTTAATTTAATTTCACAAAAGCATGATGTAGTACATACAGTTTTATGAGTCCCCTTGGAAGAAGTTTGCTCTTCTGTGAATATTTGCTGCCATCTGCAAAAAAACAAAAACAAAAACAACAACAAAAAAAAACCTCTTCCCCTTCTTGAAGAAAACTTGCTTATTGTGACTAAATAAATTTTATCTAAGAGATTCAAATGGCTACAGCTATGAGCTAGAATAAACTTCTGGGAAAAATAATGTGCACTCAATATGGATTTTGTTTTGAAGGGGTAATTTTTTAAAGTAATGATTCAATAGATTCTTACAGATCTTCCTTTGATTGTTTTTAACATTTTTTTTAAATTAACATTTGAAATAAAAATTAATAAATTGAAGGTGACAGTTTCCTATAACGACTTCTGAACACTGAAATTTGAACTTTGAATTCTTACAATCCAGATAACAAATTTTAATATAACTTCTTCACAGTTTTTCATTGGAAAAGATAAGTGTCATGATCACTGTGGGCAAAGGCTATTGATTTTTATTATTATTATTATTATTATTATTATTATTTTTAATACTTCTTGGCTTAAGGGAGCTGATCTCAACTAATATGTTCAAATCCTATTTCTGATTCATGTGATTAGCTCTCCCACAAACTCTGATACCCGATAAGAAATTATTACTATTGAAATACAGATTTTGTATCTTATAAAATGAAAGATAATTTTATAGGATACTATTGACACTACTTTAATCAGGTGGTAGAATTTCAGAAAGAAATGAGGGTGCCCAGACAGTGACCTCCTCTAACTAGACAGCTACTGATGGCTGAATAGATCAACTGATAAAGATTTAATTATTCTCCATTCACATACGAATATCTCAACCGCAGTTAAAAAAGCCTTTCAAATCTTTTGTTTAAAGCAAATGTGATTGAACAACTGTAACACAAATTCTAGGAGAGCAAACTTTAAATGTAGTGCACTGGATTCCTTTCAACTAAAGCAGAAGGCTACACCTTATTATAATTTTTTTTTTTTTTTTTTTTTTTTTTTTTTTGTTGTTGTTGTTAATGCTATTCAGCTTCTCTCACATCATATATTTATCTATTGAAATTAATACCTCTTTTGCAACATCGTGAGATTTTACAAGGGCTGATCCAAAAGTAATGCTCCTACTTTATTATGTTGATTTACATCAGAGGCAGATGTTGGTGTTATGGACAAAGAATTATAGAATCATAGAAGCACCGAGGTTGGAAACAACATCCAAGATCATGCAGTCCAACCATCCACATATTGCCAGTATTTCCCATTAAATCATGTCCCTCAGTACAACATCTAAACATTTCTTGAATGCCTCCAGCATCACTGACTCCATTACCTTCCTGGGCAGGGCATTCCAGCACCTGACCACTTTCTTGGAGAAGTATTTCCTAATGTCCAACCTGAATCACCCCCAGTACTACTTGAGGCCTTTCCTTCTAGTCCTATTACTACTTAAATGGGAGAAGAGGCTAACCTCCCTTCATGTAGCTGTAGAGAGTGATAAGGTTACCCTTGAGCCTCCTCTTCTCCAGATTGAACAATCCCACTTCCCTCACACTCGCCTCACAAGACCTGTGCTCCAGATCTCTCACCAATTTTGTTGCCCTTCTCTGTACATGCTCCAGGGCCTCAATGACTTTCTTGTAGTGAGGGGCCCAAAACTGAACAACGTACTCAAAGTATGGCCTCACCAGGGCTGAGTACAGAGGGATGATTAATCACTTCTCTACTAGGACCTTCCCACCAATATTTTGTTACATTTAGTTGCTGCATGACAGATGGCAGCAGCAACAACAACAAAAATATTTTTTTTTTAACTGTGAAGGTTTTTGTTTTTGTTTTACTTTGAAAAGGTTTGTTGTTTTTTTTTTTTTTTTAACTTTGAGAAGTCCTAAACCATGTACTGTTCAGAAGAATAAGAATTGAGCAAAAAATATATTTATATCTTCTAATTCCTTTCATATTTCCCTCCCTCTCTCCTCTCTCATTAAAAAACAATGACAAAGAGTGTGAGGATGTAAGAGTTATTAGACTCTATTAAATAAGAATCTTTCCGATTTTTTTGACATGCTGCACTTCTGCTCAGCAAAGTTTAATTATTAAATTGTGTGTTGATATCTCAGGAGCCTGAGATGCCAAGATTTATTTTTAAAGCTGGAATTCTTTTTGGGTGTGCATCTCTTTTCTATCAATTAATTCAGCTGCAGAGTGTGCCTTGCTTCATGTTATCTGCATTACAATACCAGTGACGACTTAGCCTGTGTGGGCACCTAGCCAGAGAGACAATAATCTCAGTGTCTCTCTGTGCTTTCACATCCATTTCAATGGACTGTTTCTGTCAGCAGTAAAAGCATTATAAATTGAAGCTATTTCTTTCTCCTGCAGAAAGCCAGTGATACAAATATGGAGTCCTGTAATATTTTACAGGAGACTGAGACCATCTGTTGAGATTTGGCTGGATGGCTTTTTGGTCTAAAAGAGTGGAAATGTATCTTGTGACTGTCTATTTGGGTGGTTTCTTTAGCTGTCTTTCCCTTTGTTAATCCTTCAGTAATCACATTCTGTGTCACTGAGCGGTCAGAGCAATTTCCGCTCTCAGGTCAAACCTTAGGGGTTATGCTTTTAGTTTATTTAGTTAATTACTGACTTGCTCAGCTAAAACAAAGTCCTGTTAAGCCTTACCCGAGAGGAAAGAAAAGAGGAGTAGGCATTTATGTTTAAAAAGGTCAAATTTAGGACTCAGATGCCATAAAACTAAATAAAGAGCAACAGAAATGTTAGGAAACATTGAAAGTTAACATTCCCAGGATATTTCCTGATGCAGTTTATTCTGTCTCTGCCAAAAGGTGGAAAGTCAATTCAACAAGCTGCAAATATTTTGCAATATATTTTATACATAAGATTCATATGGTACATCTCTCACCCCACATTTTTATCTTGTATCTCAAAAGTATTGCCAAAGTTGGCATGAAATATCATTGCACCTACACAAAAATGGAATTGGCAACTTGATGGTTGTTTTTGTTTGTTTGTTTGTTTGTTTTTGTTTTCTAAAGAAAACTTGACTAAAGGATTAGTAACTGAATGTAGAATTGCTTTTCACAGGCTTACTGACTTCATTGTATGATCATTATAGCCTCTTTCAACTTTACATCTCGTGATTTTTCATCCTGCGGTTGTTTAAAATACCCCAGCAACTGTAGTGGTATGACTTCAGAGAGGTCTGTGAAACAAAACATATTCTTAACTCCTTTGATAATTTTATATTTAAAAGGGGAACGTAGAAGGGAAGGGGGAGGGAGTGGAAAGTAAAAGGAGAAGGAAAGGGAAAGGGAAATGGAAATGGAAATGCAAAGGGAGAAAAAAGAAGAAAAATCTTCTTGTGTAAGAAATTTGATCCTCCAAACATCTGACACAGTCATTCCAAATGCCAAGTGCTGACGAAGAACAAATATTTCTTGCTTTTATTTTTTGGTACATAGGTAGATTCAAATTATCTTGTACTAATTTACTCATTAGTACTTGTCAGTCAGTAAGGAATATGGTAGTGTGGTAACAAGGGTTGACAACAGCATGTTTATTCCACTCAAAAGCATAAGTATTATTTACTGTATTGTCATGATTCTATGTTTTTTTTTTTTTTTATTTTTGGGTTTCAGTATTCCACATCAGAACATCATGTAGCGTATGGGGCATTAAAGTGTCACTGCCCCAGTTCCAGGTACCTATCCCTGTACATTACAGAAGTCACGGGATCTGGCCCTTCCGGGTGGGGGGGGTGCACTCTTGCTACCTTGCAGTGGGTGCTGGAGGGTGCTTTCCTAGCCATTCCAAGCTTTTCAGGTTTGAATCGGTCCCAGGAGCTCTCATCTTGTCTGATTTATTAATCTCAATTTCAATTAAATTGTATTATATTGTGTTATCTTGTATTCCAATATTATAGTAAAATAAGTTTTCCTCCATAGATTGCTGCCACTGCTCTTTTCCTCCCTTCCTTCCTTCCCATTTTTTGTGGGACTGGGGTGGGGGGGGGAGGGCAGAGGCCTGTCGCCCCTGTCACGGACACAGATTGATCTGGTTAACTCCGTGACATGTATAATATAGTAGCCTTCAGAAAAGGACTTAGGAAGAATAATAATAAAAAAAAATATTTCCATCTCTGAAATGTGACATTGTCAAAGTCTGGGCTGTTTCATCTTTATTACTTGGGACTCATTCAAAAATTTAAACCTAACTGTAAAGCTGTATGGTGGTGTAATATGCATCAAAAATAATTTTTGTCTTTCTGGACTAAATTCCTAGGAATTGAAGGAAAATTACTTTGATGCATTCATTGCATTGTATTCCTTCATCCATTCTTTCTGTGATTGGTGGGAATGTTGAATAGTCAGACCTTAACCCCTGTTAAGAAGGAACAGCCTTTGCAATCATATATAAGGTGAGTGTTTCAAAAATAGAATCAGTGTACTTATATACATATGTTATTATAGTATTATATTGTACATATATATATACACATACTATATTATTATAATTCTGTAATTTCCAGACATTGCGCTTCATATAAATTCTGTAGGAGATTTCTTATCACACACCAATGTTCTTCCCTTGATCACAACACTAATAGGTCATAAATGTAGAAATGCATTAAATGGAATGAATCCAATTTCTCTTATTTCTGTTAATTTCTCACTCTATGGTCTACTCAGAGGGAAGAGCTAATATGAAGGTAGTAGCTTGGTTGCCAAATTCTAATCTATCTTCAGCCTACAATATTGTTTTGTTTTAATACATATATGCATATATTTAATATGAGCATTGGAAACATTTAAAAGCGTATGTTTGTAGTATTTCAGATAATTATGTAAAGTAAGTAAGTATTAAAGAATGTGATAAATCTGTCCTGCGCCTATATATACCATGCCAGTATGTACTATGGGATTGATCCTGGCTTCATGGGCCAATCAATTCAAAGGTGGCACATTCAGCCCTTAGGTAGGCCTGAGACACCCTAAATAAGGATTTTGGCATTAATTTTTGACGCTGCAGTTTGGTGTATGTTTTGTTTTGTTTTACTTATAATAGATTGATGAATGAGAGCTTAGCACAGTCTTGCGCTGGATGTTATAAAGTGGTTACACCAGACATATGAATGTTATGGAGTGATTGATTTTAGCACAGTGTTATGCTTACAGTGATACTTGGGCCAAAATATTAATTACTTTTGTCTAGAGATAGTTGTTCCATTCCAGGGAGGTAAATAAAGACAAAGATATGAAAAAGGATCAATGTCAACTGGAAGACTGCAAACTAAGACCCTGGAAAGAAAAAGAGACAACAATTCAAACATATGTGCAATTACAAAACTGTCTTCATTGAGTAGCTATTTTGCTCAGACAGAATTTTCAACACATTATTTTTACATTCATCATGATATTTGTACAGCATTTCAAACTACCATGTGGAATGTGTTTACAGAAGAGTTAACTTTCAACTCAGAACTAGAGCCAGTTTTATGAAAAATCTGGGGATTAGAAATAAAAAATAGATACCTATCTTTTTAGGTAATTTTTCATGTTATATTATTTTACTGAAACTTTTGAAGACAAATCACTGATTCCAAAGACTTCCTTCAAATCAGACTGAACCAGTTTTACAAAAACAGCCAAATATCCCAGCATCACTGATAACTTCTAACACTGTGTTCATAGACATTTCATATGTTCCACTCTATAATACAAATTTCAGTATATAATAGACCTATTGTTGTGAATACAGTTGTCACGTTTCAGCTTTTTAAGGTTTTTCGTTTATTTGTTTCTTTTTTTTTCTGTGTATGTAAAGATATGGAGGTACATATGTAATACATACATAATGTCTTTTCAGGAAAAGTTTCAGATCTACTTAAATTCCAGAGTTATCATGCATAGATTTGTGTAGCAAAGTCCTCCTTTGAATTTATGAACTCAGAAATCCCTAGAATTAAATCTTCAGTAGGTGTAGTGCAAGATAGATACATTAAATGTAGTGAAGTAGCAGAATTTACATAGGCTGAGGATGTGTCCCTTTAATATTTAATCCAGCTTTCCCACATGATTCTTTTAATCGCTCTCTATGTTCAGCTTTATATCTATCTGACAATTACATTGTGAAGATTATCAAATATTTAATGAAATTGTGGAGTGACAGCTGTATTTTATTTCACAACATTCCTAAATGGTTTAAATCAATATGTTCAATATTAAAATTTTAAACATGAACACGATGAATTTTTTGTCCCATAACTGTTTGCATCATTCTGTGAAAGTAAGTACATTATGTCACTTTCAAATCTAATTTTATTTTGAATAAAAGACCAAGGCAAATATTTCCTTTGTAAATTATTGTTATTTCTTCCCAGTTGCTACTTTATTTTTATTTTTATTTTTATTTTTATTTTTATTTTTATTTTTATTTTATTTATTTTAATTTTAGTTTTTGTTTTTCAAATGTTTATGTGGTATTCAGAAAAAAATCACAGTCAAATTCCATCTTTTCTGAGATTTTTCAAATCCACTTTTGAACATAAGTAATGTGTCTAGATATTTCTACCTTTAATGAAAATTATTTTTTTCAGTAGACAGTTTTCACTGAATCAAGTTTTGCCTTTCCCATAAAATATTTCAGTCTTTTTTAACTAATATAATGTAAGCCAAAATTTTCATTTGCATATATAAAGTGATTTGGTGTCATATACATTTGTAATTGCTTAATTGGTCTTCAGAACGACCTGGAAGACTCTATACTCATTCCTCCAACAAAATTCTGGAGACAATGCTAATACTAAATGAAAAAGAGATCAACTAAAACTTCATTTAACAACTTACTTCATAATCAGAATGTTATTCTACTTATACATAATTGCTCAATATGGTGTTTCAGTATTATCACAGACTTTCACTGCACACACTGAATACTTTTCTCTGTATAGTATGCTCATTTATCTGTGGCAATATAAAAATAAGTTTATCCTGATGGGTATTTTATATATATGCATGTATGTATACATATATATATTTATTTCTTACAAAAATTAAAGCTTTGAGAATTGCTATTAAAGGGAAAAAAAAATTAATTGCAAAGAATCTTAAATCAAATTTAACAGCTAAGCTTTTGTACACAGTTTGGAATTCCAGGATCAAGTCTGATCAGATTATATATATATATATATATATATATATTAAAAAAAAAAAAACAAAACAAAACAAACAAACAAAAAAAAACACAAAAACACAACCACCAACCACAAACATTATTATCTTTCTATCTGTTAAGGAATAATTTTTTTAAACTGAAGATATTAATAATGACAAGTCCTGAACATATGTGCAGCTAAGTTTATCTGCCTACAATCTCTAAGCTATGTATGTTAAGTTCACTGTTTATACATTCTAATGTTCTTTCTTCTTGTATACTTTTCACATTTCATTGTTTTGAAAATGAGGTGTAGTTTTCACATAGCTTTCACTTATATGTTCAAACTGTATTTTTATTTTTTTGTTCCTTTGGCTCTGTAAAAAGTTTAGCAAGCAAAGTGGCTGTTTATGTAAGTCTTTTATTGTTGTTGTTTGATTGTTTGTTTTGTTTTGTTTTGTTTGCTTGCTGGTTTGTTTGTTTATCACTGTGATTTTCCATGACCACTTTAAATGATTTTTTTTTTTTTTTGTCAGTCAGAAAAGTATCCTTTTTTGGAAGCACGTATTTCTAGATTTCCTTTTCAAAATAGTTTAAGTATCTATTCCAATTTAAACTTTTCATTAACAATAATTTCTCACCAGTAATGGCTAATAAGCAAACTTCTGTGACTCATCTGGCATGTTGTCTACTGAAGAGCCCCTCCTGGAAAAGGGAGTCGTGAAAAATACAATATCTTAATACTTATTTATTATTTTATTGATTTATTAATTTATGGGGAAAAAAAAAAAAGAGAAAATCTTTCTCATTTGGGGTACAGTGGCTGTTATTTCACTAGGCAATTATTGAAATAAACAATCCAGGACAACTTGTCTGTATATCTCACACTTTGTGGAATAAAGCTGACAGAAATGCTTATGTAGTTCTTCTCTTCCACACACGTACCCAGAACTGGAGCATTAACACTTTCACTCCCAGTGCACTACATGATGTTATTATGCGGAATACCAATAACCAAAAATCATAAAATCATGACAGTATCATTAGTATCTGAGATACTGATTATTTTTTTTTTTCAATTTTGTTTTGATTTTGTGGTAACATTTAATTAGTATTTTTCTTTTAAGTGATTTTCACTGAGTAAAGCAGAATACCAAAGCATGGATTTGTCTAATAAGATGATTCTATGCAGACCAGGAAAAACTTTTAAGGAAAAATTTCTTTGTTATGGGAGTGGTCATAATATGGTAGGTTTCTAGAGAAGCGATTGATGACCTGTGACTGACTGTGTTCAAGCAATGCTTGAACAATGCCTTCAGTAATATGCTTTAAAGTTTAGTTAGCCCTGAAGAAGTCAGGAAGATGTACTAAGTAATCTTTGAAGGTCCTTTCCACCTCATCTCCCTTCCTCCTCCTCTCCCTTTCTTTTCTATTCTAAATATTCTACCATTCTAGTAGTAGTTTTTCTGCATTCATTCTGCCAACCTCCTTCACAGTCTAACCTAAAAATACATTTCCATGTGTCATTTCTTAATAGTGATATAATTACTTCAAAGTATATTCATATCACAGGAGACCTAACCACGATTCATCTTCTGCCTGCAAACCAGGTGTCTGTGAGGGCAAGCACTTGATTAGTGATGGTGTTACAGTCAAACTTTCTGATCAGCAAGAGGAAATCTAATTCCCCAATGTCAGCTATAAACAGTGCACCACAAATCAGAGTTACAGGAGCTTTGAAAAACAAAATCAGAAATAATTGCAGAAAAAGTCTTTCTGTCAGACAATTTCAGGAATTGATGAGCTTTGTTAGCATTTTAGCAGACTAACTGGATTTAGTGCAGCAAAAACAGTTTTTCAGGTAACCAGAGAGAGGAAGATAAAGGTTTTTCTGGGGAGAAAACAGTAACATTGTTTTTGTGGTTAATACTAACTTTAAGGTGGCTAATACTAAAGCATGATCTCACTGTGCACTCAGCTCTTTTAATGTGCTAAAGCATGGCTTAATAGTTGATTAAAAGACAAAAATGAAAATAAGGCTTTTTCTTTCTTGTCTTTTTGATTCTTTAAATATAAACAAGATAGCAATAATAACAAATAATTCATGAGTCACCAATTAATCATTCAGCACAAAAGAGAGAATGTTTGTAAAGACTTTTATTATTTGAAAGCTTATAGAACAATAGCTTATTGTATGCCTTTCATGATTAGGTTTCTCTTTCATACAATAACCAGTTTCAAAATCTGTGTGTAAATGTGTGTGCGCTATTTTTTATCTGTATCAAACTGTTCTATCCCTTAAAAAACTTCTGTGTATTTCAAGTGTACTCCCTACTCTTCTGAGTGCTTCATGAGAGATTATTATTTGTATAACTAATCTGACATTACTTATTCATTCTGATAAGTTACTTCAAATTACACTCCAAAACAATATGAGATTTAGTGACTAAAAGAATGCCTATTGGTAAATAAAACACATTTCCTGGAGTTAGCAGAGTTTATAACATTTTCTGGTAGTGATGCAATTTGTTGTTGATAACAACTCAGTTCCCTGATTCAGTCCTGTGTTCCACACAACTGAGCATACACAATGCAATCTCTTAGGTCTAAGGAGATATAACATAGAATCCAGAGGTGGTCTAGAACCAACTGTTAAGTGGTTTGGGTATTTTTATCTGGAAAGATCTACACTGAACAGTGGGAACAAGTTCTTCTGCCTTACTAGGGAGATAATTTTAGGACTGTAGATACAAATCTCTCTTTTAAGAGAACTGAGGAGGCTGTGAACAGATATGATTGTGGGGAGGTATTTTTGCTCCTGATGAGAACTCCTGATACAGGCTAACAGTCTTTTTAATTCAGAACACAGTATGCAATGCAGAGAACTTTGCATCTAGAAAGGCAAAATGAAGGAAATCAGGAGAGGGGAAAAAAAAGACCATTTCTGAATGAAAAGCAGAAGTTTTGAAAAAACTAAATTCAAGATTTGAAACAGAAAATTTGACTCTAAATGATCTCACAGTGCTCTGAGAAGTTTCAGGCTTGTTTAATATATACATGTTGCGTAATTTACAAAGGAAACCTCCAAACTGATCCCATAATGCTGTATGATTCTTTTAACAAAGTAATCCAAACAGAAGTAAATTAATTTGGTCCTCAGTTTGAATTTATGTAGACCTTTGACTGTCAATGTAATTGATTTGTACCTGCTCTTAGTTAAAAAAGAAGGAAAAAAATATATATATGTATATATATGTATACATCCGGTTTTAGTTGAGTAATGTGAGTCCATCTAGGTGGTAAAACATATATCTGATTAAATCCCAGCAAATGAATTCCATTCAAAATCATCATGCTGTTGTCTCTGGAAACAACTCAAACATTTTTAATTTTCATTGCCATGTTTCCTCCAGAGAGGCATCTCTATTTTTGAATTTATGTATACTTACTGAGTCACAACAAGTTCTGACTACCTATTAACTATCCAACCTATTGCACAGAAACAATCAGTTTGCTATATTCTGTACTCCCTCACAGAAGCATAAGTATGTGGAAGCCTCATCAGCTTTTTTACTCTCCTCTTCACATGCTCAGGAAAGTCAGTATCTTTCTTGTAGTAAGAATGTCAGTTCTTGTAGTGAAATGTAGTGATTTTTCTCTGTTGTTCCACTTCAGGACACTACATCAGAACACATTAAGTATATCCCTTTTCATCCTCATCAAAGCTATGTAGACATTGAAAACTCATTGAAATTCAGGAAAAAAAAATCAGAAGCTTATTTAATTATTTTTATTATTTTTTAAAGCAATCATTTAAACACATGGAATGTACTTACTTCATGTTAATTTCCCCTAAACACAAAGTCTGATCTATTAAAATCTAAATCTGGATTAAGGCATACTGAAGTAAAATTTCATATTTCACTATGAAAAGTAATCTAGCATAAGTTACCCTGCCAAATTTACAGAACACAGAGATACAAGTAGATCTGGATTCTATGGGTAACAGTATTCAAAAATCAAATTCCCATAACACAGAAGCACAGAGTACAGAAAAATAACTTTTTTTCTTATGATATTTCCAACTGCCTTTCTCTTATATGACAACAGCTATTCAGTGCACTTTCAAATTGTCTTAGCTAATCAAAGACATCTCTGATCAGTGGGATCAAATACACAAAAACTACAAAGGACCAAGAAGCAAATCAACCAACACGTCAGCAGAAATCACTGTGCCTTTGTGACCTCTAACAAAGCAGTCTCTGTAGCAAGATTGTTTTAATCGTGAAACTGTTTAAACATCTGAAGTGGAAATATGAGGCATCCAAGGACTGTATGCAAGCTGGAAGGGTGAAAGAGAATAGGTAAATGAGGAAATAAAATGAAAAAAAAAAAAAAAAAA
>NW_024885532.1:5755503-5770720 GCF_019232065.1 Centrocercus urophasianus
TTCCTTTTCCTTTTCCTTTTCCTTTTCCTTTTCCTTTTCCTTTTCCTTTTCCTTTTCCTTTTCCTCTCTCTCTTTCTTTTTCTCTTACAAGATGGGACAAGAAATGTGTGTTTTGAAAAAAGTATTTCTGTGGTTATAGACATTGAGGCTTTAAGGAAATCAGCAAATTTTGTGGCTCATAATGCCATTATAGGAGCGGATATTGCATGTCTAACCCAGAACACGCAGACAATTAGCAACACAAAATGAAGATTTCTGAGAAAAAAATAACATGTTCAAATCAATTAATTTCTGGAATAGACAGGCTACTTTGGGAATTTTATTTACTTGTTTGTTTGTTTTTTGTTTGTTTGTTTTTTATATATATGAAAAATGTTTTAAAACCTTCTAAAATTACCATGTAAGCCCTTAAACTAAAGAATATGCCTTTGAACTTTTTAGGCTTCATTTGACTGAACATTTATTCTTACTAGATATCCTGCAGTAATCTTTCATACAAGTTATCTTCCTGTGTTCTAATACAGTGTACACTGAATTTGCATTTTAATAAAGACCCTGTTTACATTTTAAAGGTACAATAATCTCCAATCTATGATGCAAACTTAAGGTGCATGACTAAAAATAATTCATTTTTTAACTTGTATAGACAAGAATGATTTTATTGCAGACTCATTTCATCAGTAAGTCAGTAATTCAGAATATTTCCAATTTGAATTCTAGGACTCAAACAGATGGTAGAGATGTATTTTAAATAATGTTACTTGAAATATGATTTCTGTAAATAGACCCACAGCTATAAGATGCTTTTTGTAAATTTGCCTCCTTGGAAGAAACTAGAAATTCTCTGTCACTATTTTAACCGTTCCTGAATTCATGACATGGATACATTTTTTGAAAATTTTATCTTAAGATCAAAGGCAGATATGAAGGCAGATGTTTTGCATGTTCACTAGATCCTCAGATGTCTTCATGGCCTCATCATAGGATAGATTCCTGAGACATACTGTTCACAGAAATACGCATTTAGAAAAAACTTATGAAAAACATTTTCACCAGTTTTATAAAACTGTAGCCAAATTCTTCTATGATGATGCAGGCTACAACTGGAGGAAAAAATAGTATTGTTTTTTTCTTTCCACGTATGATTAAAATCACATATCTAAATTAGATTTGGCTTGTGTGCTTAAAAAGTTCTCTTCATCAAATTTAGGCAATTATTTGGATACTGGAATAACAAGTACGGAGGGGAGAGAACTAAATAATGTACCAGAGCCAATATTCTATCCACTGGTGAGTGTTCTTTGGGAGAAAAGTTAGTTATTGATTTAGGGAGAAGGAAAAACAAAACAAAAAAAGACAACAGAGAAACAAGCAAACAAGCAAACAAAAAAAAAAAAAATAGATGCGCTAGCAGACCTTAAATAATATGAAATAAAAAGAGTTTACTAGTCTTAAGTCAATCTCCTTATGATGTTTTCTGTCCTAGGAGAGATGCATTCATGTTTTCATTCAAGATTGATACAAACTAAATAACAAACCTCAGAAAGTCTAACTAATGTAAAAAGTTTTGCTGAGAACAAGTGAAAAAGAACAGACTATCATTTTCATTTTCTTTAAAAAGTTTAGCAGCTACAAATTTCCCTATGTACTATTTATTCCTTGTTATTTTAGTTATAGTAAGGAAGTGATGCTTTCTTTGCTATGAAAAATATTTTTGCTGCCAACTTTGTCAACAGAGCTTCATTTTTACATTTTTGTTAGCAAGAGTTTCTCAACATAAAAGCTAAAATATTCTGAATCTAATCAAAATTTCTCAGGCTTGTCCCTGGAGGTGACAGTAGAGGGTTTCAATAGCCTTATCTGTTCAATACTAAAGATGTTTGTAAGTCCTGCTAAGTAGTCTCTAGTGATTTATTTCAAAACTTTCAATATGTCTATCTGTGATCATAGATGTACTTCTAACCACACTGTCCTAGAGACATTTTTTAGACTGGACTCTTAATATCACTACCTTCTAAATCAGTTCCATATACAACAGTACCATAGCAGGGAAAAAAAAGGAAGACTTGTTTTTGGTATTTTTATCACTGGATTTTTTTTTTATATTATTTTTTTTTATTTTTCCAGATATAGACAAGTTATGAAGTGGATTGCCTCTGGCAAAGATTTACAAGTGCATGTAAGATTCAGAAAGTTAGACAAATTTGTTTTGAACAAGAAATATATGTAGTAAGACTCAGGTTTGAATACAGCTTAGAAGAGTACAATTTAATATTTTATAAGATTATGCAGATTTGCACTGAGAAGGTTATTTCTCTTGTTGGAAGCATACAGAATTAATTCAGTGAAGTGGAATAATGATGACTGTGCTACAAAAATAAATAAATAAATAAATAAACTTTTAAATGCAGATTCCAGCTGCAGTGCAAGTTTTTGTTTTTTTTTTTTTTTTAAAAAAAAAAAAGCTCTGTGAACTATATGATCTCCTGTATGATTTTAAATTAGTGCACAGAGAGATTTGAGGTGAAATTTAATGTGATAACTGTAAATAATAATCCTTAGCCAGTGCCATTGCTGTACATTACATGATTGCACTGGTGACACTGTCTTAAGCACTTACATTAGAATTCTTCTATTTATTCAGTAATTCAAAAAGAAAAAAAAAATCTACCTTTAGGATTGTCTCCTCCTACTCATTCAGTTTTAAAAAGATGCTCTCTGCATGGAACAGAGCTTTTTATTTTCATTAGTTTATAATTTTTTATATAGAAATATAAGAGTTGCCACATTGGAATGGAGTCAGAACTGATATAATGCTCTATCTATTAGGGAAAATGAAACTGTGTGTAGTAAAGAAGATACAGTGAAGAACATACTTTTGAAATTAGCTTCCACTGAGGTTAAATCCTTGGATTTACACTTTGGAAATTCACACTCAAGTTAATGTAACTACAGAACTGGTTAAAAAACTAGTGATTAGAATGTTACAGTTCAGCATTGCCCATTGGAATAACAATATTCGTTTCATCCTCTGTCAGGAACGAATTCCAAGCATATAGCAAATTACTGTTATTTATAAATATGGTGTTATTGAACAATACAGAGTAGCAACTCCATGAAGAGGCTTTCTTCAGAAGGAAGGAAATTAGCTACATTTAAAAAATGGATATTTTATTTGAATTACACAGTCAAAAAAAAGTACAATGTTTCTGTGCCTAGCTACAGAATTAGGTCTTTTTTTTCCACAGTAGTAAAATGAAAAAATGTAAAAATAATATCGACACACTTCATCTTTTTTTTCCAACTAACTGACTAGAGGAACAAGAAGCACTTACTTTGTCCTTAGCTGAGCCCTTATTAAACCATACACAGTAGAACTTATTTTCCCATTTATTTTCACGCTTAGATGTGCAAGGGTTGTGACAGGAGATTGACACAGATGTTGGCTTAAAGGCGGTTTGTAGAGATAAAACCATTTTATGTAGTGAAAACTATAAACACTGATAAGATTTTGAGCATTCTAATCCCTTACACAAGCCCTCCAAGAAAGTAAATGCACAGCACCATCAAACATTTTATGACTCAAACTGCTGTTCAAGCAGTCTTACAGAAACAAATGAAAGACATAATGCTTAGATCAACTGAGTCAAGGATCTGATATTGAGGTGGGGAGAGAATATTTCATCTAAACTAGAACAAGAAACAGCTATAAAGAAAAAAAAAATCACAATAATAAAATTAAACCCAAGAGCGTTTTTCAGACATACTCTTAAATCAAGCAAACAAAATACCCTGCCTGTGATAGAATTGTTAAAAACAGAATTGGAAAGGACTTTAAGATCATCTAGTCTATTTCTTGTTAAAACCAAAATCAATCACGTTTATGTAAGTAAATCCTTTTTGTTGCAGTTATTTTTTTTCTAAATATTTCCTAAAAAAATAAAATAAAATAAAATAAAATGAAATAAAATAAAATAAAATAAAATAAAAAATCGTTGCATCCTTTTCCCCAAATCCACACACACACACACAAAGTAATTTAATTGTGTCTCATTACTATTCTTTTTTTCCTCAACTTTTTTCCAGTCCAACAGTTCTGTGTTTCTCTGCAATTACTTTGCTGTTTGATTTGAGTGTGCAAAACTTTTAAGAAATCTTTTCTCTTATTAAGTTTTTTTTTTTTGTCTGCCCTTTGTTTTGTCCTTTTTTTTAAAAAAAATATTATTATTATTATTTTTTTTAATTTCCCAAGAGAAGCTTGTATATTCTAAGTTTTATTCTTTTGCTTATGGGCTAATGTAATAATGCATGGTCTTTAGCATCACATTGAACTCCCTAGCTTTTAACTGCAATGAAAGATACCCCACAGCCTTCTTTTCTCCAGGCTGAACAAGCCCAACTCCCTCAGCCTGTCTTCATAGGGTAGGTGTGGGAGCCCCCTGATCATCTTTGTTCCCCTCCTCTGGACCCAGCAGCTCTCTGTCTTTCTTGTATCGGGGGCTCCAGACCTGGACACAGTACTCCAGATAGGGTCTCACAAGAGCAGAGTAGAGGGGGACAATCACCTCCCTGTCCCTGCTGGCTACCCCTCTTCTGATGGAGCCCAGGATACCATTTGCTTTCCAAGCTGCAAGGGCACACTGCTGTTTCATGTGAAGTTATTCATCTATCACGACTCCCAGGTCTTTCTTTACAGGCCTACTCTCAAGGATTGCTCCTTCCAACTTGTCTATTCAAGATTCTCATCTCTGAGAATGACTGTCCAGCTCAGTTATGGTCCTATAGGATGTACTTGGATCTATATCCCCATAGAATCTATGCAATCCAATAATGTTCCTGTGGGGAAATCTAAGTCTTTCTCCTGTAATACAGTTTGAGATGAGCTGATCCATAAAATTAAGGCATGTCTGTAATAATGTACTGAATGATAACAAAGGATAAATCCGACACCAAAGCATGGCTATCTCTGCTGTTCACTTATTAGAATGGTCCTTGGGACCTTTCTGACACAAGTCAACTTGCCCAGCCCTGAGCAATTTCTGAGCAATGTGTTATGGCTCTTAGTACATTCTCTTCTTGTGACCAGGGATTCAGCTACTGATGCCCAAGCTGATGCTGCATGGCTGGGTTATCTGGGATCAGGTTGCTGTGAAAGAGTAGGGTGGAAAGAGTGGTGAGAATGACTTTTCAGTTTCTGCTCAGGAACTGCATTTGAGCTCAAGCACTCCCACTCATACTCTCCTTGAACTGCATGCCCAGCTTGCTGCACCAAATCACAGAAACACTGAATGATTAAGGTTGGGAGAGAACTCTGGAGGTCATCTGGTCTAAACTTCACTCTGAAGGAAGAATGCCCAGAATAGGTCAGCTAAGAGCATGTTCAGATGGTTTTTGAATATCTCCAAAGAGGGAGAATCCACAACTTCTCTGAGAAAACTGTTCTGGTGCTGTATCACTCCACACAGTAAAGAAGTTTAGACAGAACCTTTTGTGTTCCAGTTTATGCCTTCTGCCTCTTTTCATGACACCAGGAATTACCGAAAACAGCAAAGCTCCATCTTCTTGACCTGCTGGTGATACTTTGCTTAATGCAAACAAGAATACCATTAGACTTCTTATCAGCAAGGGCCCACTCATTTCCAACTTCATGTCCACCAGGACTCCTAGGTCCTTTTCTGCAAAGGTGATTTCCAGCTAGGTATCTATCAGTATGTACTGGTATCTGCCCTGGTGCAGGGCTCTTCACTTTTTCTTGGTGAAATTATTTGAATCCTGTGAGTTCACCTCTCCAGCCTGTAAGTGTAACCTCCAAGTGACATCGTAGCCCTCTGGAGAGTCAGCCACTCCCCCCAGTTTCATGTCACTCAAGAATGTACTGAGAATACAATCTTATCTAATTGTCCAGATCATTACTGAAGATATTAAACAGGTCTGGACCCATTACTGACATCTGAGTTACTAGGCTCTGCACCACTCACCACTGTCCTTCAGGTTCAACCATTTAGCAAGTTTTAGATCTATCTCACCATCTGCTCATCCAGCCCATGCTTCAGCTTTCCTATGAGGATCTCATAGAAATAGTGTCAAAGGCCTGAAGAAAAATCAGGAAGACACTAACCACTTCTCTCCTCTTATCCACCTGGCTGATGATTTCATTATAGATGCTTATCAGGTTGCCCAAATATTTTCCTTGGTGAATCCATATGCTGTCTACCTTGATGATTTTGTTATCCTTCACATGCCTGAAAGTGATTTCCAGAATTAGATGTCTCACTATATTTCTAGGGATTTATATGTGTCTGACTGGCCTGTAGTTCCCCAGGTTGTCCTTCCTGACCTTCTTGAAAACAAGAGTGACATTTGGTTTCCTCTCACCTTCTGGCATTTCTCCCAGCTGTCAGGATTGGGTAAGGGTTATAGATAATGGCCTCAAAATCAAATCTGCTAGCTCTATCAGCACTCATGAGAGCATCCCATCAGGGTTCATGGATTTGTGAAGAATCAGTTTGCTCAAGGATTCCCTGACCTGATGATCTTCCATCAAAGGTTCATTTTTTTTTTGCTTCAGCTATTTTTCCTACCCTATGGGATCTGAGATTCCTGAAGGCTGGTCTTGCTGGTAAAAAAGACAAAGAAAGCACAAAGTACCTCAGCCTTTTCATATTCCCAGGTCTCTTGAAATGGTTCAAATTATTCATAATCTTCCTTTAATTACCAGGGTACTTGAAGAAGCACTTATTGTTGCACTTTACATCCTTGGCCAGATTCAGTTCTATCTGGACTTTAACTTTCTTAACTTTCTTCATGCAAGTTATACTTTCTATATACTTTCTATATAGGTTGCATTTATGAAAAAGAGTTTTTTTTTCTCACTTTTATCTTCCAATTTTATGAAATCATCATATCAAAAAGAGAGAGAAAGAAGTTAAAATATTTTGAGTATTACGTAAAGAACAAACTGTGTTCCAGGTGTTGCTTGGATAATATGATGAGGGCAGAAATAAGTAATGAAAATTCAAGCAAAGTATTTGGCATTATAAGAAGGATAAGCATTTCTTGATTAAAACTACTGCTGTCATAAAGGAAAGGTGTATAGGAGAAGCGGTGAAACAGATAAACTTTCCCAATGAAGCTCTCTCAGAGCTTAGAGGGAGATTCATTCTAAACAGCTAGAAAGCAACTGTTGCCCGCATTCTCCACCAAAGAATGTCAACGGATTCCGGGCGGGTTTGGCCCGGTTCCGTGATCAGTGGGGCGGAGGGATCAGCGGATCTGCGCCTCTGGAATAGGGAAACAGGGGACCCCAAAATAATTGAAAACAACAGCAAGAATCTGAGGTGGAACAAACTTATTTACTAAATATAGTATTAGCAAAGTATAATGAAAGAGAGAGAGTCTGTCTGAATGGTAGATAGACCTCACCACAATGCTGAGGTGAGAAGTGCAGTCCAGTTGAGTGGATGAAGAAAAGTGGACGGCAAAGTACAGATGGCGAAGCACAGACAGAGAAGAGCAGGTGAAGAAGAGAGCATCAGGTGACCTTGCACAGTTACATCTCCTCACTGACCGCAAAGCCTCCTGGGAAAATGTAGTTCTTCTCCGTTGGACAAACATTTGGAACTCAAGCATCAGAAGTCAAACCCCCAGTGCATTACATGATGTTATGGTGTGGAATACTGATAACCAAAAATCATAAAACCATGACAAGGTTTTGGGTTTATTTCTTCCTAAGATGGTCTTTTAATTTATTTTAAAACTGTAAAAGTAATTGAATCAGGTATCTTCTTAAGGCATATCTACTTTGCTTTTGTGGGTACTTGGAGTATTATGTTCAGCTCTGGGACCGCCAGCATGAGAAACATGAAGCTGCTAGAGTGCATCAACAGTTTACAGGCTGGTTCAGCCCAGTTCCGTGACTCATGGGGTGGAGGGATTTTCACAAATCCACACCTCCAGAAAAGGAAAACAGGGGATCACAAATAATTAAAAACAGCAGCAATGATCTGAGGAGAAACAGAACTGATTTACTAAATATGGTGTCGGAATGCAAGATAACACACTATAATACAATATAATCAGAATTGAAGCTAGTAAATCAAATATAATGAGCGAGAGTGTCCAAAAGGTGGATAAGCCTCACCATAACACTGAGGTGAGATGCACAGTGCAGTTGAGCAGCAGGGAGGAGAGCCTGATGAAGGAAGGCTATCAGATGACCTACCAAGGCCTTACATCTTTTCCTTCTGAGCAGAAATGGTAATAACACAGCAAACAGTCTTTTGGGGATTGTAGTTCTTCTCTTCGGGGACAGGTACCCAGAACTGGAGCATTAATACTTTAACTCCCAGTGCACTACATGATACTATGATGTGGAATACCGATAACCAAAAATCATAAAACCATGACAGAGTGGGTACAGAGAAAGGCCACTAAAGATACAAGAGGACTGAAGCACTTCTCCTATGAAAATATGCTTAGAAGTTTGGGGTTATTTAATAGAGAAGGCTCTGGGAAAATTTTTTAGTGTCCATTGAGTAATTAAAAGAAGGCCTACAGGGAAGATCTGGAAAGACACTATCAGAGAGTGTGACAGAATGACAAGAGATAATGATTTTAAACTAAAAAAGGGTAGGTGTAGACTAGATATCTCTTCTGAGGAAGAAATTCTTCAATATGAGGATATTGAAGCACTGGAACAGGTTGTCCAATTAAGTTGTTAATGTCCTAACCCTGGAAGCATTCAAGGGCAAGTTGGCAAGCTATTCTTGTGAAAGGTAACCCTTCAAATGGGAAAAGGTTGGAACAAGACTGTCCTTGATATCCCTCCCAACCACATCATTATTTGATTCTAGTATACTGGTTATAATAAATGGCTTACAAAAATATCAAAGATATTTTGCTAGATGAGAACTAGCCAATATGAAATAAAACTCTGTTCAGCTTGTTTTGTCTTGCTTGTACGATAGTCACATGAAATTATATTGTACCAGCCATATTTACTATCATTGCTTGTGCAGGGAACAAAACAGAAAGGCCTGGATGATGAATTATTTTTGGGAGTTAATATCATAGATATTTTTAACAATTATTGATGCAAAATGCATAAAGGAACAAAGAAGAAAGACAGAATGTGGTTTTACTCAGAAATAAAATAGAAATTCTTCTGATCACTTGTATTTGTTTGTTGTCATGCTGTAAACTTCAAGGAGATCCCAGCTGGTTTGAGTATATCAACTTTAGACCAGATTAAAATGTCTAGCATTTCATTCATGACTGTGAAGTCCTTTAAAACTTAAACAAATTCTATAATTTCAGTATTTACTTTTGAGTGACATCTCAGTGCTATCAGCCTTATATCACAAGGTTGCTGCTCCTCTTCTTCTACTTCTGTTTTGATTTGTTTTGCTTTGTGTCTTGTCCTTCAGTGTTTTTTTGTTGGTGGTGGGTTTTTTTTGTTTGTTTTCTGAGGTATCTTTTCAGCAATTCTTTCATACTCAGTGAAACATTTCACCTGGTTGGCATCTGTGACTGTAGCATTCATATCATGCATGTATACAGACCAGAAAAACAACTGTCTGAATCTACATTTATCATGCTATTATGTATATTTCAGGAAATGAAGTAGTTGTGATTTCTGTAGTAGTTAATGATCCAAACATCATATACTCAATATGAAAGATACAGCATTCAAACATAAGTTCATTCTTAATACAGATAACATTGAGGGCTACAATTAATATGACAGTGATCTTTAATTTTCCACTATTTTTTCTTATTAATCCAGTACAAATGCAATGGTACCATTCAGCAAATTAGAACAATATTGTATGATCATTTCAAATTCTCCAGATTCTGTCTTCTTCTTTCATATTTGTACCACATTTGCTGCATCAGTATATATTGACAGCTATTATCTCCAGTGCTGTCACTTCACAAAAGTAGTGGTCTGAAAGATTGTTATGGATTCTGTGAGTATTCTTGTGCTTTCATGGGATTAGTTATAGCCGTGCTTCAAATCAAACTTTGGCTGCATCTGAAATGTTGAAGGCTTTGATTTTGTTTGAAGGGATTTGAACATTGCTTTCTCTTAAATTCACACCTCTCCTTTTCACCAAAGAAATAACAGTAGTATATCTACCTTAAATACTTAATTGGCAGTGGCAGCTATGAGATTTCCTCTTGCCTGCTTCAAAATAATAATCCAGTAAGGTCACCCAACCAGCTATCAAAACAACATTTTTCTTAATATATTCAAGGGGATGAAACTGTTATTGTAGAAGCCCACAAGTCATGATAACAAACTACTCCAGGATGGCTTTATATTTCACAAAATAAATGACTTAAGTCTTTACCCTGAAGTCTGAAGGAGCCTGTTTAATAAGAGTCTCTTGAATCACATGCTGAAGCACTTGGAGCTGTTACATAAAATACCGTAATTATATACTATCATAAACAGTTCAAACTAATAAAACTTTTTGTAAAGGTTAGTAAATTTTTTTCCATAGACTCTTATTTGCTAGACTCCTTGTTTTTTATTTTATAGAATAATCATAAAATCATTCGAGTTAGAAAGGGTTTTACAATGTCATCTAGTCCAGTCCCCCTGCAACAAACAGGGACATCTATGACTAGACCAACTTGCTCAGAACCTGGTCCAGCATTGGACCTTGAATGCCTTCAGCAATGAGGCATTCACCACATTTCAGGGCAATCAGTTTCACTGTATCACCACTTTTATTGTAGAAGACTTATTTCTTATATCCTATCCTCTTTTAGTTTGAAAAATTTCCCCTTATCCTATCAGAGCAGACTCTGCTAAAGAGTCTGTCCCCATGATTCTTATACCTCTCTCTCCTCCCCCACTTTAGATACTGAAAGATCTTCCCAGAAGCCTTGTCTTCTTTAGGCCCAGCTCACCCAGCCTGTCATCTTATGGGAGCTGTTTCATCCCCAGGATAATTTTTGTGGCCCTCCTATTGACATGCTCCATGTCTATTCCACACTGAGGACTTTACATCTAGACGCAGTATTCCAAGTGAAGTCTCAGCAGCATAGAGCAGAGGGGCAGAATCATCTCCTTCAATCTGCTGGCTGTGCTTCTTTTGATGCAGCAAGGATACAGTTGGCTTTCTGGACTGCAAGGGCACATCGCTGACACTTCCAACTTGCTATCCAACAGCATCCCCAAGTCTCTCTTTTTTTTTTTTTAAAAAAAAAAAAAAAAAAAAAAAAATCAGGGCTGTACCTTATCCTTTCATCCACTAGCTTTAATTAATAATGAAGTTCGCCACGACCCAAGTGTCAGACCTTGCCCTTGTATTTGTTGAACCTCTTGGCGTTCATCTGGGCCTACTGCTTGGGCCCATTTAGGCAGCATCCTAGCCCTCAGGAGTGTTGACAACACGGCACAGCTTGGTGTCACCTGCAAATTTGCTGAGTATGCTCTCAATTCCACTGTTGATGGAATTGAGGAAGATGTTATAGTCTGTAATTTATTCTTGCAAATTCTCCTTCTTGTCTCATGAATAAAGATTTTTTTTTTCCCTGTAATTTTATCCATTTATCTGGCTTGCCATGCAGGTCACCTATAAAAGAAATTAATCTTCTACTTAAAAAAATTACCAATAACATTCAACCTTATCTCAATAAATAATCTTAGATGTTTTCAGGATTGCTAAATTTGTATGTACAGATCGTAAATTCAGCAATATTTATTTAATTTCTATAATGTGGGAGAAATTTAAATTGTTAAATAATAAATGGATCAAATGCTTCATTGGAGAAGAAAACTTTCATGGCATTTACTTCAGCAGAATTAGGTATTTTTCTGAAATGTGAAAATTTGTAGGAGGTTCTTCAGATCTGTTATAATTATATATATTGTACTTTCTACATTGTAAATAGTTACCTTTCAAGACTGGATAGGTTATTACATGCTTTGCCATAGCTTTTAAGCCTACTTTTGGCTCTATCAATCCATCTTTTATTCCCATAATCATGTTCCCAAAAACTTTGTTGTGAAAGAGGGCAAGTAAAGCATCTTAGTGAATTACCATGAAGTGTTTAGCATAGGCCAGTTTCCTCCAGCTCTGCATGTTCAGCATGGCTAATTGGCATAGGGTAAATAAGCAAGTAATTCTTTTTCTTCCATTTTACTTTTTATTGCATCCCATTCCACAACAGAGGCAGTTCCACTCCAAGATATCACTGTCAGACAAAGAGTAACTTTACACCTGTCTGGTTTTGTTATTGCTTTCTTTTCACCTCAAAGATAAGCCTTTCAGAGTATGCATTGAATTCTGTCTCCCACTGATTTTACCGAATTTCTAATTTCACAGAAGAATTCAGACTAGCACTTATCAGAATATCTACAATAAGCAAAAGCTGTAACAGACTTCTTCACTTGTTTCAGCACCCTACAAAATCAGCGGGGCTGCCACAGTGAGAGTAAGGTGTGTACAGTATTTTTAGTAGCAGTAATTGACACTCCTATCTTTTATTCACAACAGGAACAGCAGAAGTGTCCATTTGAATCTTTTTTTTTTTTTTTTTGCTTTCAAATCTAGTCCCATTTTTCATATCTTCCAATTTTTTTTTTTTTTTTTTTTTTTTTTTTCCCCAAGAAGATCCCAGTCTTTTTTTTCCCGCTGGGGGAAACAATAATAAAAATAGCAATAACTGTAAAGATCCAGAGTAATAAAACACCTTAATTAGGTTTCATAACAAGTTAGTCTGAGCAGTGCATAAAAAAATACTTGTTTTAATTGAACATCATTTGTTAAGCTCAGCCCCATTTTTCTGTTTGTTTGTTTTTAAACAACTGAAGCAAGAGAAGAAAAGCTGTTCTATGACTATCAGGCATTTCCATGTAAATTTTGTGAAGCATGTTATCTTGCTGAAATATTTTTGCATTTTGTTGTTAAAGCTAGATTTTTTATCTCCTCCAATTTCATTAATTTTAGAAGCTATTAAAAGAAAAAATTTTTATGTGAAGTACCTACGTATCAGGAATTGTAAG
The DNA here is from genome assembly GCF_019232065.1 of Centrocercus urophasianus. Classification (NCBI taxonomy): domain Eukaryota; kingdom Metazoa; phylum Chordata; class Aves; order Galliformes; family Phasianidae; genus Centrocercus; species Centrocercus urophasianus. The sequence goes on from NW_024885532.1 coordinate 5,768,522, forward strand.
TACTAGTCTTACTGGCAGTAAACAAATTTTTTCTTACTTTAAAGATGTGTATCTTCTCCACAGTCAGAATTATACTGAACAGAAACTGTATTTAGAAGAGCTTGTCTCAGCCACAAGAATTATTTATCATAGCCTGCACTTCAAATGATTCCTTAGCCTCTAGAAATGATTGAGTTGAACCCAACACATAAGAACATGTAAGTGTCATAGCCTACTCATCAGCAAGAGGAATACAAAGAGAAAATACAAAGAAAGGCTAAATGAAGACATTTCACGTACACGTTCTCACCATGTTACAACATCACAGTTAAGGATAAGTTCCGAAAAGGAAAGAAAAGGATAAAGAGCTGAGCTGAACACTGTGAAGTTCAAACTTCTCAACCCCAGATATTATATAGTATTGACTTGGGTAGAAATTTGCATGATGTGGGAAAGCTTGTTTCTTACCTTCACACAATTGCGTTTTCTCTGAATGATCAATTTCCAAGGAGTATTTCAAAATATATGCAAAAAAAAGCTTCCTTTGAACCTCAGTAATTCTACTTGGAATGCACAAGGGAACAGTTAAACCCCTGACTCTCCTGTAACACTGCTTATATTCTGATCATTTAATTCTAAAGTAGTTAGACAAATAACTAAACTAAATTTAGAGGAAATAATTATAGAAACATCCAAATGTATGCAGACAAAACATGTTTTGATATAAGGTCATACTGAGCTGATTATGTATTGACAACATTTTGTTTGTTGGAAGAATTTCTATTTCAGAAAGCACAGGTGTACGTCAGGCAAACAAGCAATTTTGGTGGTGTCTAAACTTTTCTATTATAACATAATGCTACTTATCTGCCTGTGTGGGATTCTCCAACAGGAAACAAGAAGATTAAGCTGAATTATATGACCAGTAATTGCAAGTACCTCAGAGATCAGAAATAGCCGTTTTTATTATGTTTTGTTTCACATTCTATGGGTGGGTGTGCATTGGATGTTTGAAGAAAATCTGCTAATAATTAAATTGTTAACATTAACATCAAAGTTGAGTAGAATTTAACTCAATCTTTAAAAAAGTTTTCAAAGTGAATACATCTGCAAAACAATACCAACATATGACATTAGGTTTGATTTCCCTCCCTACTGCAATTGAAAAATATTCAAAGGCTCTAATTTTCAAAAAAATATGAGCAATCCAGTTTCACTGATTCACCCTAAGCACCACATATGAACAAATCTTGAGCCAAGGGGGCTCTTCGGCATTCAGAGGCTTTCAAATATTCTGTTCTATTGTCATTATAAGGCTTAAGACCTTCACATTACTCCAGTGTAATTACTGACTAGCAGACTTGAGGTAATATTTTACTTGTATTGTATGAACAAATATATTAGAAAGGAAATTCTCATGCTTCAGTAATGGCGCATTTGCACAGGTGGCTCAAAAGCATGAATAACTTAATGGGAAACAAACTAAGGAATTTGGAGTTGTGTACTAAATATAACAAAACAACTGTACAAGAAGTCTTGAAAATAACCTCATATCACTTATTTATACTATGATTTAGAATACTTTAGAACCACATAGAGCCTCTTAGCACCTGCTTGAAGTACTGTACATTGTGACTGTTATTAAATAAAAATGAAAGCTTTCAGGAGATTTATCACCCTTTTCCAACTCTTAATGCTTCTTTAGTTTAAAAAACAGCTATCATTCAGATTTATTTTATTCCCTACGCACATTCTGCTGCAGAATTTGGTTAAAATATTCAACTTTGAGGCCATTTGTGTGAAGCAATAGTTAAAAAAAAAAAAAAAAAAAAAGCAGATCCCTTTTGTGTTCATCTTTGCACAATTGTCCTTGGCAAGACGAAATAAGTGAAATAAATCACGTGTATTCATGGTCATATGTTGATAACCATTATCCTAATGACTTTTGGTTGAGGTTAAGCTGAGAAAATCACTCTGAATATTACTACTTGTTTTCTCTCTCCATATCTAAGGCAGAGATATACTTTTTTAAAAAGAATCTATCCTCCTTCCGTATTGCTAATATCCACAATTAAAACAAACAAACAAAACAAAAAAAAAAACAAAACAAAAAAAACCCACAAAAAAACCCACAAAAAAACCCACAAAAAAAAAACAAAAAAAAACAAAAAAAACCAAAAAAAACCAAAAAAACCAAAAAAACCAAAAAAACCAAAAAAA
>NW_024885532.1:5770820-5817399 GCF_019232065.1 Centrocercus urophasianus
AAAAAAAAAACAAGAAATGAAGACAAACAAGAAAAATATCAGTTGTGGGAATAGCAATACCAGGAAGTCATGTGCTCTAGCAAAGATAAATAATAGAAACTATTCTATTATAGAGCAGGTTGTTTAACTGTTGTATGCCTGTCTGTACATGTGAGTTTAGATCAGTTGCCTAAATGTATGTATCCAGTCTCACCTTTTTCCCCTTGAGAGTATCACAAGTATGTTATTACATCTCCTTTTCAACGACACAGATCTCCTGCAGTCCTATATCATATCAGGCAGATGTGAACACATCCTAGATGACACTAAACTTAAAACTATGAACAATAAAGCCCTGTGTCTTTATGGAGTTGGAGCTTAAGAAGCATTCAACTGACCAAACGAAGATGCCTAGTTTAGGGTGAAGATTACAGTGATGGTACTGTTCAATTTGATGTAGGTGGATATGCATAGGCACTTTGTACAATCTTGAGATACGGAAAATCTCAGGTGGATGCCCATGGCTAGCAGATGAGACCAGCATAGAACCCTTGCCTTACAGGAAATATCTGAAGATATTTCATTTAATTGGTTTAATATCTATGGATAAAGTAGTACAGGATGAAATAGAAAATTAAAGTGGCTTGCATACATATCTATATAGAAAAGTGTAGATGTGGGTGATTATTTGACAAATTTGATCCCAGTTACTGTGACAATCTGCAAGCATGTGGTGAATAGTCTTTCCTGCTAGTTTTGTTTAGGGCTTGATTCATTCACCTGAGAATAACTGTTTACAGCATTAAAATAATCATAGAATAATAGAATCAGGGTATCCTTAGAGTTGGAAGGGACATCTGTAGGCTATCTAGCCCAACTCTCCTACAAAGAACAGGGATATCCCCAGCTAGATCAGGTTGTGCAGGGCTTAATCCAGCCTCACTTTGACAGTCCCCAGGGATGTGGTTGATGCCCCATCACTGGGGAACATGTTCCAGTGCCTCACCACTTCCACTGTAATACCTTTTCCTTACACCCAACCTAAGCCTACCCTTTTTAAGCTTGCAGCCACTTCCTCTTGTTCTATCACCACAGATCCTGTTAAAAAGTCTGTCCCCTTCATTCCTGTAGCTTCCCTTTGGATACTGAGAGGCAGCTATCAGGTCACCCCAGAACCTTCTCTTCCCCAGGCTGAACAGATCCAGCTCTCCCAGTCTGTTCTCAAAGGAGAGGTGTCACACTCCATGGATCACTTTTGTGGCCTTTCTCTGGACATTCTCCAACAAGTTAATGTATCTACTGTATTGGGTACTCTACATCTGGACACAGTACTCCAGTTGAGGCCTCACCAGCACAGTGTGGAGGGGCAGGATCACCTCCCTCAGCCATGCTTTTTTGATTCAGCCCAGAATACGGTTGGCTTTCTGGGCTGTGAGGGTACACTGCTGACTTATGTCCTGTTTACCATCCACTAGTACCCTGAGGTCTTTTACACCATGTCTGCACTCAACCCTTTCATCTCCCAGCTTTTATTGATAGTGAAGATTGCCTTGACCCAGGTGTAACATCTTGCACTTGGATTTTGAACTTCGCGAGGATCACCTGGGCCCACTGCTCAAGCCTGTCTAGGTTCCTCTGGATGGCATCCTCTGGTATGTCAACCGCACACAACAGCTTGATATCATCAGCAAACTTGCTGAGGGTGTTCTCAATCCCACTGTAAATGTCACTGATGAAGATCTTAAAGAGTATCAGTCCCAGCACCAACCCTAAGGGACACCACTCACCACCAATCTCCATCCAGACACTGAGCCATCATTGACCACCACACTCCAGACAGTTCTTTCATTGAACAGTCCGTCCATCAAATCCAAGTCTTTCCAATTTGGAGAGAAGGATGTTGTGGGGCCTGTATCATAGGCCTTACTGAAGTCCAGATAGATGACATCAGTGGCTCTTCCCTTGTCCATTGATGCACTGACACCATCATAGAAGGCAACTAGGTTAGTTAAGCAGGATCTGCCATTGGTGAAGCCATACTTGTTCTCCAGCATTACCTACCTGCCTTTCATGTGCCTTCACATAGCTTCCAGGAGGATCTTCTCCTGGATCTTCCCCAGCAGAGAGGTGAGACAGAGTCAGTAGACCTTGAGGCCCTCCTTTTCACTCTTTTTAAAAACATGTGTGATGTTAATTCATTGAGAGTAGCATGGCAACTACACCAGCTAAGAGGTCTGTATGTAAACCACTGAACCTTTAGATACTGTTCAAAGAAGCAAAGATTATAATGCCTACAACTCTTAGGGACATTTTAGATTCCCTAGGACATTTTAAATAGCAACACTTGTTGAGGCAAAACTGAACCCTTAATTTTTAACTGTGAGAAAACCCTTAAGGATCCTGATAACGGCCTCAAAACAAAACAAAGAAAAAACAGTCTAAGTATACGTAACACCCTAACTCAAGAAGATGTCCTTGCATGCTACATGTTGCAACCTTTACAGTGTTTATCATTGCTCCTATTAAGTCAACTAAGCTTTGAGAAAGATAACAAGCTTTAACACGATTAATAGATTTTTCTGTATGCATTATTGTTTCAGTCAGAAAGATTAACATAGGGGAATGAATAAAGAGACAATCAGAGAGAGAATCATAGAATCACAAGATTGGAAACAACCTACAAGATCATCTAGTCCAACTGTCTCCTCATCACCATTGCCACCACAAGCACTAAACCATATCATGCAGCACATCATCCAGATGACTCTTGAACACTGCCAGGGACGGCAACTCCACCACCTCCCTGGGCAGTGCTTTCCAGTGCCTGACCACTCTCTGAGAGAAATAATTCTTCCTTATGTCTAATCTAAATCTCCTCTGATACAACTTGCAGCCATTACCCCCTGTCCTGCTTGTTGCCTGGGAGAAGAGGCCAAATCCCCCTTTACCACAACCTCCCTTCAGGATGCTCACCCATATCCTAACATTTAGGCTCACAAGGGAAAAAAAAGCTCCACAAAGGACAGATCTCCAGGAAAAGATCCATCTCACATGGCAGTCAGCCCTTAAATGGGGTCTTCCAGTCACACAGGTGAACTGCCTTCACCTGTTCTCCCCCAGCTGACCCAGTCCCTTCCTCAGGTGATCAATCAGTGGTTCACACCATGACTCAATAGTTCCCATACATTTATGCATTACAATTGCAAACAATATCTTTAATTGATATTCCTTGAGAGAGAATATATAATGGATTAAAAATATGTGACTTGATTTTCATTTACACTCAGCTGATACAGTATACCATTATATTTGTATGAGATTGTCTTAACCTGAAACCCTTTTTAGGACTACTTCACACTGTGAAATAAATTAAATAAAAACAATTCTGTATGTTTTCACCACTGTATGCATTTGGTGAGTCCTAATTACAATAAATACACAGAAATTTAGAGGAAGTTAGAGAAATCCCACTCAGTGAACCTAAGAGAAAAATGCAGGGTATCTGTCTGTGTAGGCTAAAACATAGAGAGCATGATGCAGATTGAGGTCTCACTTATATAGTCAAATGAATGTACAATGTTACGAAGAACATTTTTTGTTTTGCTTTCCATTTTTGAATGTTTTGATTTCCAGATTTTGAAAATATGGAGATGTAGAGCTTTATAAACACTTGAAAGCAACGCTCATTATCAGTCCAAATTGGATACCTACAAATCCAGCAGAGAAGTTAAGAATCATTCACCAATCTAGTGGTGCAGGTGTCCAAACTGCTGTTTGAAACCATTGTTCAAACTAATATTTATACCTTTGGAAGGATTGTTTTGGACAGTAATGACTGTAATTTAGCATCTCAAACATATATATATATATTTAATTCTGCCAATGCTTAGTGGTTTTTGGTTGCTTGTTTTTTTTGTTTTTTTTTTGTTTTGTTTGTTTGTTTTGTTTTGTTTTTGTTTTGTTTTGTTTTTCTTCATTAAAACAGAAAGGAAAAGGGGGGAAGTTTATATATAAAAAAACTTTAATTTCTATATATCAAGAGCATGAATTTTACTTAAAAAAAAAACAAAGCAGAAAAACATACATGCATAGGCAAGTCAAAACTGTTCTTGTCCTCCATCATGAAGAAATTGTCAAAAATAATTTTCAGTTATGTTCTGAAAATGTTATTGGACCTCTTTTCCAAATCAGTTTGAACACCTTCTTTCTTCTCTTCAGAAACTGCACTAGGCTATAGTGCAGTTTTCCTGAAAATAAAGATAAATTACATCTGAAAATTTTAGTGCTTCTCTGCACTAGGGGGCAGATGAGCTGAGAGGGAGAGAGGAAGGGGAAGAAGAAAGGAAAGGGAAAGAGGAACAGGAAGGGAAATGGGAAGAGGAGGGGAATGGGAAAAGAAAAAGGGGAGATGAAGGGAAAGGGAAAGGACACAAGCATCTGCCTATTCAGATTAAATGTACTTCAGATCATGAATTCCTTCTTGTACAGTGACTTCCTGATTTGGATCACTATGGAGACTTTAAGTATTTTGGAAAGTGAGATCATCTGAATATCTCCAAGGTAATGAAATATTTGCCTTCTAGGTATATTTAATCTTTAGAGAAAGATATGAAAAAGCTGTAAACAGCAACATGTTTTACTCAATGTATTTAAGACTGAGTATCTCACTGGGAGAACTTTAACATCAGCAAATTAAACAGACTTAGAAACATTCTGAAAAGCCATCTCAATAAATACTGTCTAATTCACACGAACTGTGAAAGGAGAACCCTTTCATAAGGGAAAAGAGTTACTGTAATCTTAACAAGTTATATATATATATATATATAAACTTTAATGTTCTATATATAGAGAGCATGAATTTTACTAAAAAGAATAAAACAGAAAAACATGCATGCATATTTTACTTGTAACAGCTTGTATACAAGTTGTATACAAAAGTCTTTTCTCTCGCTCCCCACTGCTATTCACTGTAATAAATGTACTGTGTCTGATTAGTTTGCAGTACAAGATGGTGAAATCTCACCCTAAGTTTCAGGAAAACTCCTGCAAGACAGGAAATGCGCATATGAGATTGAATTTTATATATATAAAAACAAAAAACAAAACAAACAAAAAAAAAAACGCAACAACTTATGACTTAATCTACAGGATAAAAATGATGTGAAAGAAAGACAGATTTTTAGCCTGGGTAAAAGTGCCAGTGTAACTGTCTGTATGTGTAAATGACTTATACTACACTTCTTGCCATTTTGCAAAGCCCTCAGTGATGCTTTAGTCACGAAATAGAGGTTGCTAAGAAACTAGAGACCAATTCTTTAATAACAATGGAAGCTTACTTACAATCACAAGCAAGGAATGTTTAAGAGTTTTATAAATAACAAGGGAAGGTAGAGAAAATTTATGGCAGTTTCTCACTTTTTTTCTTAGAGAAATACAAATTGTATCTAAATGTATTTTTATAGACTTATTACCATAGTGTATGTTCCATCTTGAAAATAAAATTACAAGTAATGTCATCAGTAATGATTAAATTAATATCACAAAATTTATCATCCCACCTATTCTGTCACTTGTTTTAGGTCTCAGACCTTGTTTTTGAGTCAATCTTTATTTTATTTTATTTTTTATTTTTAAAGGCTGCCTGATCCGAGAATCACAGAATCATTGAAAAGTAGAATCACAGAATCATAAAATCTTATTAAGATAGAACAGCCCAGGTTGGAAGAGACCCTGAATGATTACAGAATCATAGAATCATAGAATCATCTGAATTGGAAAGGATCTTTAGAGATCACCTGGTCCAACTCCCCTGCAATGAATAGGGATGTCTATAGCTAGATCAGGTTGCCGAGAGCCCTGTCCAAACTAAACTTGAATGTCTCTGTGAATGGGACATCCATCACTTCTCTGGGCAACTCATTCCAGAGCTTCACAACCCTTATAAAAAGAAACTTTGATATCCAATCTAAATCTTACCTCTTTTAGTTTGAAACCTCTTGTACTGTCACAACAGACTCTGCTACAGAGTCTGTCCACTTCTTCCTCATAGGCTCCCTTTATATACTGAAAAGACACTACCAGGTCTTCCTAGAGCCTACTTTTCTCTCTCTTGAGCAGTCCCAGCTCTCTCAGCTCATCCTTTTAGGAGAGATGTTCCATCCTTTGGATCATTATTGTGACCCTCATCTAGATATACTCCAACTCCACATCTGGATGCACTAGTCCAGGTGAGACCTTATGAGCACAGGGTAAAAGATCACCTCCTTTGGCTTGCTGATCACGTTTCTTTCAACCACCCAGTTTTCACATTTCATTAGAAAAAGGAGTCCGGATGAGATTATCTAAAACCCTATCCAATCACATCTTGAAAAAATCCAGTGATGGGGTACCACATCCCTGGGAAAATTTTTTTCCTGTGATTGATCACTCTTATTGTAAAATACCTTCCTTACATCAGTATGAAACCTCTCCTGGTGCAACTTATATATATTCTTATATATGTTAAAATATTTGTGTGTGAGTGTGGAACGTTTAATAACAAATGAATTTATTTGAAGATATTTGATGTTACACACAATTTCTGATTTAGCAGAGTGACATGATATATTTTAAATCACAAAAGAGATGTAATTTACTCTTGGCAAAATGCAATGACTGCAATAAAATTTGATCACAATACCACTATGATTCCTATTACTGGTATCTATAATATGCTCACTGTCATGATAGTGAGCAGCCTTGGTTACTGGGAAATCATAGGTGGGTTGAAGCCAACTTAAGCCTAGCACACACTTAAAAATGCTTTTGCTGTGTGTTTACTTTCTATATTCAGTGTTAGACTGAGTCACGTATTCACGCCCCCATGTTAGTCAAGTTAACTCAAGGAGAAGCATTTGCACTACAGCTGATCCAGATGGTACCAGCTCAGGAAGTGTGGGATAGATGAGTGGACAGAGAAGCAGACTGTCTGACTGGCAGAGCTCAGAAGGTTGTGATGAAGATAGTGGTGCAGAGTGAAGTTAGTGGTCTGTAGCCAGTGGTGTTCCCTGGGGGTGGTACTGAGTCTGACCTTGTTTATCTTCATCAGTGATCTGGATGAAGAGATAGAATGCACTCTCAGTAAGTTTGCTGATGACACAGAACTGAGAGGTGTGGCTGACATACCTCCTTTTTGGTGAGAATAAGGTGCAGTGTGGCACCTCTATTGTTTGGGAAAGGAAGTTATCTACAGTACATTCAAACAAACTTTTGTTTCAGAAACAGATATACAACACTTATACTAGTTTATTGCTGTACTCCAAAAGAACAAAAACACATACTTTGCTGTCATGATATGAATATTCTTACTGTAGCATCTGAAACAGTTCATATGCATATTAGGTATTTTTAAGTATATCATGTAACCAGAAACTATGTCTTAATTTTGATTATAATAAGAAAAAGTGAATTTGTTAAGGTCAATTTTACCTTGACTTGTAGCATGTTTCAAGTTTGGTAATAGTAAGCGTTACTAATCTTGATCAAAATATTCTCAGTTCACTTTCACTGAATTCATTGAACTTGCCCTAAACCACTGACAGAACTTTGTATTATTTAAAATAGTAGACAATTATCACTGATGTTCACTAACAAATTCACGTATGTCTCAGAAAGCCAAGTGTCTGTAATAGACACGAGATTTTAAACTGAACTGATGATTAGTGTTATTAAACATTATGTCACAAAGAAATAACACTGGCCATTGGGTTTTCAATTGATCTTGAAACCTGAATTGAGATAAACTATAAAGCAACATCTTACACTGTATTTGCAAATGATGATACCCCAGGAGGGGGGGGGGGGCAGCCACTTCGGCTGCAGTTGCAAAGCTCACACAAAAATAACTTCTATTAGAATTGTAAATAATCTGATATTTTGTTTGAGGAAAATGTTACTTGTATAAATTACTTGTATGCAGTTCTAAATAATAGAGTTTTATAAAGAGTTCTGATGCAGAAGTTTATCCATCCACCTATGCTGTGGTTTTGATTTCTTTTAAGATCCTTATTACTTGGACTAGAAGTTTGCTTTTTTGTTGTTGTTATTTATTTTTTAATTTTTTTCATCAAGAAGGCAGTGAAAAACATGTTTGGTTCTCTGCAGATAGCTTGCATGCTTTAGCAGTGTTGTGTTACGTTTTCATTGCATTTAGCTGAAGAAATCGAAGGTATTGTACTGAGTATTCAGTTCAGCAAGCACAGGGTTTTCTATTTTGGTAGTTAGTCTACAGCAGATTCATGGCATAAAAGAATTAAATTATTATCCAGCCTACCTTCCACTCCAGGAAATTTCAGCACCAAATTCAGACCAGATTGATGAAAGCTTTATCCAGCTGGGTCTTGAAAATCTCCGAGGACAGTGATGACACAGTTCTGTATCCATTCATGGAAGTCAGTTCCTCCTGATTATTTTCCAAGCTGTATGCATTTGTGTACTTAAGCTTGAGGTAGATGATCTTCAAGTCTATTTTATCTTTCAGAAGACCTCACTTGCTTCCAACACCCTGTCCCATGTATGTCCATGTTAATTCCCTCACCTAACTGCAAGCTTTTATCACCACCTGCTGGTGTGCCAAGTTTAAAGCCTCTGTGCAACATCCTAGATCTAAGGCCAGTAAACAACAAACCTCCTGTGGTAGTAGGTCTGGTTAGAAGTTGTGGACCTCCATCTCCTGCAAAACAAAGTCTCAAAACACTATTTTTTGCTGGTTCCTTCTCTCAACTATTTCAGTGCTGTATGCATATGTAAATATGTAAATTCAGATCTGAAGGTCCAGGAGCCCCTGTTTTGCTGTCAGAAATCACAAATTACCTTTCTTATGTTAATGTTAATCCACATTCATTTAAGTGTAGTCTTTTCTTGTCCATCCTTCCTTATATTGTGTAGCTCAGCCTCTTTCCTTCACAATCTCTGTGAAGATCACCCAAACCTTCCATTCATCCTCTCTGATTCTACACTACACTAGTCTACTTTCCTCCTATCACAGGTGGGGCATCTTACCCATCCCCAGGAAAAGCATTCAGACATGGAACTTCAGAGGCAACAGTCTCCTTCCGAACTATTGCATAGACCATGGCCCAAGATGCTTTCTCCAGCAAAAGCTGGGCACCAATCCTGGTGAGAAAACCACCAGTGCTGTGTAGTCTCACCTATCTGAAGAGGAGTTTCTGGACCTTCTTTGCCTTTTTAACTGACACTTTAAGTTCAGAAATAGTTGTGCACATTATGATTTATAATTAAAATTCCATAAACGTGAAATTGTTGAAAATGAATAATTAGATAAAAAATATGTGAGGTGAAATTCGTGCTTCACAAAATCAGAACTGAATATTTTAAAAAACATAGAAAAGAGAAACAAGGACTTCAAATGAGCTTTTTTTCTCCATCAGTTTTATAGGACTATTTTGGCACAAATTCTAGTGATGAATAAAACAAATCTTCCTGCCAGCACAAAATTTCTTTCCAAATTAGTTATTACTCTTGTTAATCATAGGTGAAGTAGATAGAAACGTCTGGCTTTTGAGTTTCCTGGAATCACTTTTATGACTGTATTTTGCACTGTTTAAAATTCTGTCAGGCGTCAAGCATTTGGAATGAAACAGCCTATGTGTGCTATCTCTTGGTGACAAATATTTAAGGAAGTCTCACTTAAACACTTGTTTCAGAATGTAACATGCAGAAAGTGCAGTAGATTGCAAGAATGCAAGCGTAATAGATTGCTAGATTGCATGTATGCTCACACAAATGCACACACAGAAATCTTTTGAAAATCAAACATTTTGATTTCTTGATATGTATGAATGTCTTTCTTTTCAGTAACCCAGGATGGTCATCCTGATATTCTTTGCAAGAGTTTTATTGCTCAGTTAATAACATCAAAATATAAGGACTAGAAAAATCTATCTTACATATCCAGACTCATTTTAGAATTCTACAGCTAAATTCTGAAATTGTTAACTGCACTGAGAAAATACTTCTTTGTGATTGACCCGGGCAAATACATCTCTAAAAATAGCTGAGCAATAATTCAAGCAGTGAGGAAGGTTTTCTTTAAGCCATTCATTCTTATTGGACCATATAAGTCAGGAAGATGTTTTATTTTCCTTCTTCCCTTACTAATACAGAGACAAAATATAAAAGGAAAGACAAAAATATAAAAGGAAACATATTCTTTAATAATTGCAAAATGTAAGGCATAACTATTTTACAGCATTCTGAAATATGCCTGAATTGGAGGAATAAATTTTACATTTTTTAAAGTTTCTTTTATACTGCCTATCTGTATTCTTTCATACCTTAACATTGATTAAAAAATATACTGAAGCGTGCTATAAATCATAACTTGCATAAAGGTCACTGAAAATAATTCATGGTTTTATGAAAAATAAATAAATAAATAAACAAATAACCCCCTCTTCAGTGTGTTTCAGGTTGAGGTCTCCTATCTCTGGGAGTCTGAGCAGACTTGATATAATAAAATTTATTATATAATTTTATTTTTTTAATGTAAAACAGAAGCAGCGAACCTTGGTGATCAAGGGATATTTTTTCCTATAGCAGCTGTTTCTCAAATAAAGGCTGTGTTATTGTCTTTGTTTGCTCTATACGTACTTATCCTACTTCTGCCACAACCTCAAAACACAAATTTACAACTGTAATTAAAGAATATGGAAAAATAAACAGTGGTGAATATGTAATTTTTAAGTATAAAAGAATTTAGAATGTATAAAACATTACATGCACACACACACACAAAAAAAAAAAAAAAAAAAAGCGACTAAACCATATCTCGTAGTTCCTCACCCAGACACCTCTCGAACACTGCCCGGGAGAGTGACTCCACCACCCCCCTGGGCAGCCATTCCAATGTCTAACCACTCTCTGAGAGGAAAAGTTCTTCCTTATGTATAATCTAAACCTCCTCTGATACAACTTGCAGCCATTTCCTTGGATTCTGTTTGTTGCCTGGGAAAGAGGCCGAACCCCTCCTCACCACAGCAGCCCTTCAGAAAGTTGTAGAGTGCAGTAAGGTCTCCTCTGAGCCTCCTCTTTTCCAGACTGAACAATTCCAGCTCCCTCAGCCGCTCCTCATAAGACTTGTGCTCCAGACCCCTCACCAGTTTCATTGCCCTTCTCTGGAAACGCTCCAAGGCCTCAATGTCTTTCCTTTAGTGAGGGGCCCAAAACTGAACACAGTACTCGAGGTGCAGCCTCACCAGTACTGAGTAGAGGGGGATGATACCTTTCTGCTCCTGCTGGCCACACTATTTCTAACGCAGGCCAGGATGCCGTTGACCCTCTTGGCCACCTGGGCACACTGTTGGCTCATGTTCAGCTGAGTATCAACCAACACCCCACAGGTCCCTTTCCTCTTTATAGTTATCCAGCCACTCCTTTCCAAACCTATAGTGTTTCAGGGGGATATTGTTGTGGCCAAGGTTCAGGACCCGACACTTGGCCTTGTTGGAACCTCATCCCCTTCACCTCAGCCCAGAGATCCAGCCTGTCTAAATCCCTGTGAATGGCTTCCCTACCCTCAGGCAGATCAACACCACCTCCCAACTTGTTGCCATCTGCAAACTTACTGAGGGTACCCTCAATCCCTTCATCTAGGTCATCAATAAAGATATTAAACAAGATGGGCCTCGGTACCGACCCCTGGGGGACATGAAATGGGTCGCCAGCTGGGCTTACCACCATTAACCCCTACCTGTTGGGCATGGCCCTCTAGCCAGTTCCTTACCCCCAAAAAATCGGCTTCTTAAGCATTTTAAACATGCCTGAAGATTCTTGAACAATATAACCATCTTCAGTTGCTTTCTTTGTATTGAAGAAATAATGGAGCAGTTTTGAATTTTCATCGATGATGGCATTATTTTGTTTTCTCATCTTTAACCTCAAAGATTATGATGGATGACTGTATTCTAATTGTTCTACTGTTTTTCTAGTATTTCTTGTGGTTAATGTAAGATAAAGAATGGAAATAAGACGTGTAAAACAGTTTTTTAGGATACTTGTGAAGCAAATCTCAAACTCTTTCATTCTATCTTCACCTTTCTTTACAGCAGTGTCCTAAAAAACAAAACAAAATCAAACACAGCTAAAAGCCAATCAACCAAACAAATACAGTAGCAACAAAAAATCAACCCTTAATAAATCCAGCTTCAGACACTTTCAAAAGCTGAAGACAGGCAGAAATATCAGAATGATTCATCTGACCCAAGAAGAAAGATAAAGTTTAACTGTGCAAGGAAATAATATTCTTTCCTTAAAACAACTGCAACAACCCCCCCCCCCCCCCCAAAAAAAAAAAAAAAAAAAACCAGCAAAAAAAACAAATTTGAATGCATTAAGAATTGCTCCTGAAAAAAAATGAAGGATTTTAATTTGATAATTAGTTCTTTAGCTTTTGGTTTTAGAATGTTTGCATTTATATATATATATATTTTAATGGAAAAAAAATTTGCAAACTTAAATAAAAGTATCATTACATGCCCACAAACACCTTTTATTATTTTATTTATAAAACAAATGTGAAATTTTCAATTATCAAATTTCACTCTAGAATACATATTAACACCAGAATTGTTGTTTCTTTTATCTAATCACTGAATACACAGGAATGAGAAATAAGGAAAATCTAAAAATATTTTATCCTATGCAAATTTCAATTTAGATTTTTATTTGGAGATCAAATGCCTTCCTTCTCTATTTCACATAAATTTTATAGAATCGTAGGATCTCAGAATAGTTTCAGTTGGAAGGAACCTTAAAGATCATCTAGTTCTAACACCTTTGCCATGAGCAGGAACACCTTCCATAAAATCTGGTTTCTCAAAGTTCCATCCAATCTGGCCTTGAACATTTTCAGGGATGAGGCAGCAACAGCTTCTTTGGTTCCAGTGCCCCACTACCTCCATTGTGAAGAATATTTTCCCTATAACTAATGTGAACCTACCCTTTTTTGGTCTCAGACTGTAAAACCTTGTCCTGTCACTACACTTCCTGATAAAGAGTCTTTTGTCCATCTCTTATGCAGGCTCGCATTCACTAAGTACTGATAGACCTATATGAGATCTTCCCAGAGACTCCTCTGTGTTGAATAAAACCAACTTCCTCAGACTTAAATTTATTTAAACTCAAGATAAGAATAGTAAGACAGAAAGTAAATAAACAATAATTTTAAAAGCATATTAACATTCAGCATTTTTATTTGCTGCTTTCAAGTGATTGAGAAGTGAATTTTCTATTAAGATTTTATAAAAAAAAAAATAAATAAACATAAGAAACAGCAAAGCAGCATATATATTTGCCTACTGAAAGAACAAATAACATACAAAAAGTGTTGAAAATACACTTCCACGGTTTTTAGAGAGAAAGCTCTCCAGGGAAGGCCAGTAAGTTTCACAGAATAATGTGTTAGTAGGGAAAAACTTTAAAAATAAAAGTAGAAAATAAATTCATAATATATTTCCATAGTAATTTATGTAGTATACATATAGGAATAGATCACCAATCAGTATAATATTAACATGAATCATATTTAAAAATACAATCACATTTCTGCAAAAGAAACCATAGAAAATATACAGAGTTTCCGGCAGTTTTCTACAGTTTATATTTTATATCAACAATGTGTGAAAACGTCAATCCTGACCTGGTATAAAATCATGTTAACGCAGATTGATAGCAACTGATCTGACATTTATCAGACTCTGACTATCCCTTCGATCATTTGGTAACAAATTTGAATGATAAAGGTGAACTGGTGCCTGTTTTGTATATAACATAGGCACAGCTTTTTTAACCATGTCCTAATAATGGTTTTATTATGTCAAGTAAGTCTGATTTAAAAGTTTGAAAATAGTTAAATATGAGATTGATAGAATGGCTTAATGGGATATAGCTTATCTGACAGGTATGTAATGATAATAGTAATGTTGCCACTCCAAATAAAAATGCATTTGCTTAAATAGGTTTCACTGAAGGCAGCTGAACTGTGCATAAATTCAGTGTGCACTATTTCCCCATAACTCACCCATATGTGCCCTCCCTTGCAAGAAGGCTAACAGTATTCTTGGCTATATTAGACAAAATATCACCAGAAGGTCAAGAGAGGTGATCCTCCTGCTCTGCTCAGCACTTGAGAGAATGCTCTTGCTATGTCTAATTCTCGACCTAGGCAATGAGCTCCAGGGCAGGCACATTTTACATTGAAGCAGGGGTTTACCTGGTTTGCCAGGAGCTGGCAGCTCCCATAAGAGCCGTAGACAAGACATGGGCAGGGCCAGGAAGGTGGCCATTTCCCACATATACAGAGGCAGCTCTAAGGGAGTTCTGAGGCCAGCGGTGGGCGAGTTGGGTGACATACATCAGTCAGTGAGTCGCACAGCAGTTTGTGTGGAGGGCACCTCTCCATTGTCAAAGTGGGAGAGTAGAAGTGCATATAACTCAGCAAATGGGACCATTCACTGAGTTTGCGCTGGCAAAGGGCACTTGACCTACCTGACTTTCGAGGCAGAATGGTGGGCCCTTCTCTTAGGGCAAACACTGCAATTTCATCCCAGAAGTCTGCACCATCTGCCCCACCACAACAAACAAAAATCATAACCAAGCCAAGAAGAGAATAGGGCACCTGCTAAAAATGGGATAACAATTTCTACCTCACCATATCAACTATGGTGCTACAGGCTGGAATTTGCCTGGAAACTCAGCTGTTTAATGAAAATACAAGATCCCAAGTTAAAGTGTAAGAAAGAAGGTACACATTATCTTCTCTCCTTGAAGAGCTCTTTAGCCTGACCATGTACATCGATGAATAAGCCCACAAACATAAATGTGGCATCAGTTGTGAACACTATATATTCTGTCTTAATGTGGGAAATGATTAAGCACTGATGATTTTAAATAAGCAAAAGTAATGACCAAGTAAAAGCTGTCAAGTATGTGTTTTATCACATATTTGGTTAATTTATGACTTTGATTTATTGCTGATTTATCACTTCCAATCACTGCTGTCAATTGAATCTCTAATTCTCTGAAATACATACATATATGTATTCTGTAAGAAGAGTTACCTATCCTCATTTCTAAATAACTTCTCTTTATACATTTTGGGTCAGCATGTAAGGTATAGTTCTATGTTTTATTTTACATTAAGGATCTTGCTATGTGTTAAAACCACTGTGAATTCTCTTTGCAGTCTGTGACTCCTGTTGTTTACTTATGTCTGCATCCTTTCAACAGCAAGAAAAAGCAGAGGCAATTTCCTATATACTCAATATTGTCATAAACCAGGGTTAAACTGAAACAAAATGAAGTTATATTGATTTAACTGTTAGCCTATTATGACTAAAAGAGGTCAATCATCTCAGGTCAAGAAAAATGCCAGTAACTCCTGATGTTGTTATTATTATTATCATTATTATTTTCAGAAGTTAATGAAAAATCTGTAGCCTTTTATTGGTAACAGTGAAATTCAAATTTATTGACCTATGTTATCAAAATCATCCAGTCCATTATCATAGTTATTCTCCTAACCTTTAAAAGATAGTGAATTTGAAAGATTGCTAGCCTGAGAAAATTCTTAGAGCGTTTGCTCAATGTTGGACATACAGGTGGAAGTTGAAATAGTTCTCTGAATGAAATATTGCTCAGTCATTTTGTCTCAGTTAAAATTTCTTACATATAATTTGTTAAAATGAGACATACACAACATGGTGCCAGACAAGATTATTGAACTTCCCTATTTATCCTCTTAATGCTTTCCTTGCTGTTATATAAAATCATGCTGTCATGTTATTAATTAGATGATATGATGTGGTTATTTCTAGTAAAAGTTGGTGAATACTGAAGATTTCTATTTGTTCATTTTATATATTCAGTTCACATTTGGCATTTGACAAAGTAGTTCCAGATTTGAGAATGTGCACAAAGATGCATTCATTAGCTTGAAACAGGGGAAGGAGGCATCTACCTTATGCTAAAATCCACGTGGATACCTAACTACATTTAAACTTCTTAGAAGATTAAGTAAATCTTTCTTGTTTTTTGCTATTTTGAGAATAAAAAAACATGTAAAAAATACTTTGAAAAATATAAAATCAATTTGAAAAATATTAAAAGAATGTATATTTTTACACACGGAAGTTGCTATACATGCATGAACTTAAAGATATCAGTCACTTTATGGTGGTAAGGCAAACAACAGGATCAAATGAAAAGCTGTATGAGATGAATACATTCATAAGTTGATTTTTTTCCCCCATATTTTTTCCAATAGTTTTTTCATCATCCTTATTTTTAATTCTGCCTTTGCTAAGTTTCTTCCCCATATTAACATGATACGACTTTTTCCTTGTGGATAGCTTTAGTGTTGGTTCTACAGTTTCTAATTATATAAAAATGTATGTGTCGAAGAAATTTTACTCTAACATTCAATTAAACCCTCTAAATGTGTTTGGTTTAGAGTCATCTTGATCATTAACTTACTGAATTATGCAAGCTGGGAGCTATGACCTTAGCTCATCAATCCTTCCTTCTAGCATCTGAATAATTCTGTTAATTATCAGTCTGAATTTTTACTTTTTGTAACATGGGGCGGATTCCAGGTCACACAAATCTATATATAACGATGAAGTTCAACTCCAGATTGTAGACAACTAAATGTAGGCTTTTACAGTCTGGAGTTGAATGCTATTTTTTTAGCATTTAGCATTAGCATTTAGCATTTAGGGTGAGTAAGCTGAAGATCAAAATATGATCTTGCATGATTTCTGAGGTTTTATTTAGCTTCTAAGTTGTTTTTTTTTTTTTTTTTTTTTTTTTTTTTTCCTTCATTAAAGAGGAGAGTAGGACAGAATAAATCTAGTCTTCTGAACCACATCATTCTCATATCAAAATCAGAATATCCCTAATATATGCTTACTATTTAATAATGTTAAATATATATGTACACAAAGCAATATTTGTTTATGAATGTTGTTATTACTAATGAACTTCAAAATTGTGTGCTAACATCTCAGTTGATTTCAACCAGAATAATTACATAGAAGGGATAAATATTTCAATTTTATGACCTAAAACATCACAAAAAGGCAAATGTTTGTTATTAGCACTTTCCTTTGCTGTTCTTCAAGGTAAATTATTTTGTTAAATTACTTTTGATTGAATTATATAAATAACATTACAAAAAGTATTTCTGCTCAAGGAAAAAAATCCTTGACTAGGAAATATCAGTATCACAGTTAGTTCATGCTTCTTGTGTAGATGAATACATACTTAAAAGCAAAGATATGAAGTAGCAGGTATTCCAAGGAAGTGGAAGGGCCAAAAGGCATCCAACTGCACAGGAAGATTAAATTTTAGGGAATCCATTATTTCGCCAAGTGCTTTAAATAAAATGCTTCCTGACACAGTTTGTCTCTTTATAAAACAAAAACAACAACAAATAACAATAATAAAAATATCACATCACAAGCATTATATCAGTAACTTTTTCTTCTCTTTATAAAGTTTTCTCCAAGAAGGCCTATCTGATTGACATAATCTCTACCAATTTAGATAGACAGACTCTGGCTTAGGAAAAGTCGTTAAGCAAGGAATAGAACACCTTAGATCTACATGTTTGGAGAGTTTCTTGAACGAGTCAATGTAACAGTATGTGTAAAGTACAATGTAACAGTAACAAGTCAATGTCATTCCTGAAGTATAGTTACACAGCTTTTAAAAACTCTAGTTTCCCATGCCTAGCTCTAAAGCTACGGTTCTCTTGGTTGTTTTTTGTTCTGCTTTCATTGCGCAGTCATTTTGATGTCACAGATGTTTCAAAAATAAGTGG
This sequence comes from Centrocercus urophasianus, assembly GCF_019232065.1. Lineage (NCBI taxonomy): Eukaryota > Metazoa > Chordata > Aves > Galliformes > Phasianidae > Centrocercus > Centrocercus urophasianus. The sequence goes on from NW_024885532.1 coordinate 5,788,681, forward strand.
AAACTGAACTTAAACTGAATAAATCCCAAAAGTCTCAGAAATGCTAAACATTAGTTTGATCTTTCCAAAGTTGAGTAGCAGCTGGTAGTAGACTTGTAGAATTGGAAATGTTCATTTAGGCATTGGTAAGTTAAGAGTAAGAATTGTCTCTCTTTGTGCTACTTTGACAATAGAAAAAAAAACTGAAAGCACAGAAAGGATGAGCCTTTGATTTTTCTCTTATTTTCTCTCACCCAGAAGGATCTCAAGAGGGAAGATAATGGATTTACATGTGCAATAATTGGCTAGATAGCAAGTGGCTGTTTAGACATTTCTAATAGGTGTGGGAGGCTTTAGAATACTTAGTCAAACTTTCAGAAATTAGAATCTCTAAGAAATCTCTACTAAGAACATGCATACCACTCTTTCTAAAGCTTATAACTAGGTTAAACAAGGACAGATTTTAACAGGAATTGCAAAAAGGAAATCCATTATGCAGAAGTCAGTTCACTGCCAAATTTCAAATTTCCATTGCCAGAATTCTATTAACATTCAAGTATAATGCATTTTTTCCGTAGCCTCATGTAGTAACTGAAGTTTTTCTTGCTAGAAGTTAAAAGTATACTCAACATTGTCAAAATTTCAGCTTGAGGTAATTCTTAACCTAAGTGGGAAAAATCTGAATAAATAATAAGCACCTGAAAACCGGTCCAGAAATTGAAATTTCTGGGAACACTGAAAACGAAAGCTAATAGACAATAACAGAACAGAAGAGTCTTGCCAGAGTAGCATGCTTTCATCAGGGAAAACATCTGTGAATTAATTAACTTCACCTTATACTTCTACAATAAACTCAGCACCAAGTTAAAAAGAGTCCTATTTGTGCCACTTAAGTCAGTGGAGCTTCTACTCTAAAATTATTAGATTCAAAACTAAAATAGCAGAGAAGCATCTCAATAAACAAAATTCCATCTGTTTGAATAATTTTTAATGCTAAAAAGACAATAACTCTCAACTGTCTCATGAGTGAACTATTTTTTGTTATTACAATACTAATTTTCAAATTAGAGAAAATAGAGAAAAGCTTTGCATGGGCTTCAGGAAAAACTAGAACCTGATATTTGTTGTTTGCAATTACCTCATTTTTAAGAAAAGTGACTGTAGGTTTTTCCTCTTTTTTTTTTTTTTTTTTTTTTTTTCCTCTCCCTGTTTTTGTGCCTCATCCCATTTTAGCAATATTTTGTTTCTTATTTTCATAAATATTTACACTGGGCAATAGCAAGCCATAATTAATCACAGCTGTGACAGACTGTTATAAACATTAGTTGACTTCAACATTACTTTAGAGTTGATCAATGATATTTGATGTGACGTCAGCCACCTGCTTTGCACATTCTGTTCCTTGCAGTCTTCTGGCAGTCATTCTTTGTGACCAAGATTCAAACACTAAATTTCATTAAACAAAGGTAAGAGCTTTGTTGTTATTTTGTTATTAGTGGTGTATTTGTTGTTGATTTGTTTGTTGTTTTGTTTTGCTTTTCGTCTTTCAGACAAACAGCAGTTCGTTTAAGGAACAGAAGAACAAAAAACAATGTTCACATCTTTAGGAGCTGTTGGAAAGAAATATTCTGCAACAAATGTAACTCTGATATTCATGCGGGGAAAAAAAAAACAACAAAAAACGTGTTGATCCTTCGCTTTCACCAACATCGTCTGAATGTCAAAATGTTGCTGTACAAGAAAACTATGCATTTATTTATTTGCTCAGTCAGTGACTTTTGCCTACAGTATTTATAAACTTCAAAGGAGTCCTAAAAGAGCAAAAATCAGTTAGACATGAAAAAGCAAGCGAGCAAACAACCCTAACTATTGTTCTCTTTCTTCTAAGCTAACCTAGAGATGCATTTGTCTATCACACTGCATACTAGTACACTAGATAACATTTTTTTAGATGAAACTAGAAACAAGTGGAATGAAGCAATATACCTGAGACCTGAATATAGAATCATAGATTTATTAAGGTTGGAAAAGACATCTTTGCACAGCTGTATTAAACTGATAAACTTTTGCCATTTTAATTTAGTCTTCAATTCAAATGGATTGAGGTCAGTTAAAATCAATGAAGTTAATGGAATTTGTCAGTTTGTCTTCTTTAAGCACAGCACTGAAGATAAAGACATCGAAAACTAATTTACAATTTTCTCCTTCAATAACATTGAAATGAATGAGGGATCACCTGTAGGACTCAATTTAGAAGAACAACTTTACAGGCAATATGAAAATTATCACTAAAATATTATGCTTAGTAGCAGTCCAAGAGTTAGATCAACCAAATGGCACACAGTGGTAGATAGAACTATTTTTGGCACCTGATGTTAAATATAGCTATAACAATATGTAAGTACTATTAAAGTACATGTCCAAGAGAAAGAACAAGATTTATGAGAGCTTGTTCTATTGTGCTGTAACATTCTGGAACCTTGTTTATCGTAAAACATTAACTAATACAGCTTTTTGCTGCTGGATATAACTCCCAAATTCACAACAGACTGACATAATTTTTTCAAGTCTTTAGTATTCAAGTCTCAATGAAAATGCTCTGTAACACTTCAAAATATTTGGCTGTGGTTTCCCAACAGCCTGTAATCTTCGCTTTTCACAGACTAGAACATGAAATTTGTAATTTCAGCAATTAAATTACAGAATCAAGATAAAAGAGACTGATCAGGCTTACAAAAAATAGAAACATTGAAAAAAATATTTAGTAGCAATCTACTGACTTCTGATATTCAGCAATGACATAGATATCATGTTTACTATGGAGAAATTGTCTTACTGAGTATGTATAGAATTTCTTATTGAGCTCACTGAAAGCAGATTTCAGAATACTAGAGTTTGCACAACTCTTCATTTGCATTGTTCAAACCCTTAACGCTGCTATTCTATTGACGAACTTTTCATATCATATGATCTATACTAATCTTCCAACACTGAAGAGCAATGTCATGGTTTTATGTTTTTTGGTTTTCGGTACTCTGCATCATAACACCATGTAGTGCATTGGGAGTTAAAGTGTTAATGCTCCAATTCCAGGTACCTATCCCTATACATTATGAAAGTCATGAGATCTGGCCCTTCCAGGTGGGGCGCTCTCTTACTGCCTGGCAGTGGGTGCTGAAGGGTGCTTTCATAGCCGTTCCAAGCTTTTCAGGTTTGACTTGGTCTCCAGAACTCTCTCTTTCCTATCTTATTTGATTTATTAGTCCCAATTTCAATTGGATTGTATTATATTGTATTATCTTGCATTTCGATATCATAGTTTGTAAAATAAGTTTTCCTCTACAGATTGTTGCCACTGTTTTTTATTTCCTTCCTTGAGCCCAGCTCCCATCTCCCTATCCCTTTTCCTTTTCTCTTCCCATTTTGTGGGGCACGGGAGGGGGGTGGGGAGGCAGGGGCCTACTGCACCCCTGTCACAGGCATAGATTGATCTAGTTAACTCCGTGACAAGCAAAAGAATAAATCACTGATGTAAATTAATTCTTGGAGGCCTTCTTTCTGGTGCTTTAAGAATTGTCAAGTTTCATATGACAACATTTTATCTGTACTTGACTTAATATCTCTATATGATGATTGATATTAAAGACTTTTCTTCAGTTGTTGCTGTTCATTTTCTTTCTAAATTCTTACTATCCTCAAGTTTTAGCTTCCAAAAGTTGACACCTTTATCCAAAATAAGTGAAGAGCCAAATAAAAGCATAGCTGTGTTTCATTGTGCTTGCTGAACTTTTAAGTTTTCACTTGATAATAATTTACATACACCTTTTAAAATCAGGAAAATAGCGGAGATTTTTTAACACAGAACTTTTAATGGGAACTCTGTTTATTGATGAAGGAAAAGGATTGTGATTAAAAATTTTGTTTGTGAGACAGATTTATAGAAAGACTATGTACAAAACTTTGAAAGGGTAAGACATTGTGAGAGCTGGTAGGGAACAAACATTGAGGTGTAGAAAAATGAGAAAAGCAGAAAAAAAAAATCAATGTCTATTGATTTATAAAAGAGCAGACTACAGAAAGTAGTTTTCCTGATAAGTTTGACGTTATATCAATTTCTAGGGAGATTAATTGAGATAACTAAAAAGATTATACTTCTCACTGTTTCCTCAAGGAGCAAGGGTAATGTGCAGGAAATTACTTTTGTACCATATGAACTTTCTTCTGAACCTTTGAAGACTTCAACCTGCACTATTTTTCGTGTATATTATACATTTTGAATTCTGTGAAATACTGCTCATCACCTTTTATGCTATCTTTTGTCTTAACCGCTAAACTGGTTACGTAAGACTTGCAAAAATTAGACTTAAAAGGATGATATGATAAGAAAAAGTCCCAGTGATCTGTATTTTGTTATCAGTAGAAAGTATAGGTATTCAGCATCTTTGAAATTCTTCCACGAGGTCTGGTTGTTGGCGAGATAGAAGAAAATTAAAATGAAAAAAATACAGCGAATCAGTTTCTACACAGGTCAAAATTACATAAATATTTTTAACCTTAAGGTTAAAAATTTGAAAAATTAATATGTTTCTAGGCAATGTGGACTTCTTATAATAATGATAGAATCTCAAGACATAAATTATGGTTCTTTCTAATAATATGATTGTGTCTTATTGCCTTCCCTAGATGATACAGATAATTATGTCAGTGTCTGCAGATTTCAAAGATTTCAAAGAAGGAGGCCATTAGAAAAGAAATAAAGATATAGTGAGTTTGTGTATTGATACATTTTGTTGGAGTCTGGAAGAACATTACATCTGTAATTTGCTGAACACAAGTGGGATCTGTGAGACAGAAAAATAAACTTGGGCATAAAAAGTCATGTCACAAGTGATTACAAATTTTAATACATTTAGGAAAGAAATGGCAGGACATACAATAAATTTGTACTGTATGTTTTATTTTCATTTATCCTTAAGCAGAATTATCTGTTGGGGGGTGGGGAAGGGAAAGACATGTAAAGTATTTTCTTAGAGGGGTGATCCAGTGCTTTGATCATCTTGGTGGCCCTCTGTTAGAATCTTTTCAGTATTTCCACTTCTCTCTTTTATTAGCAGTGGCATAAAGGGGTCCAGAGCTGTACCAAGTACTCCAGGTAAGGCCTTAGCAATGCTGAGGTTGAATGAAGAAACTGTACTGAATTTAAATACAGGGTAATATATTACTTAAGAAGACCTAAAATCCCAGAGACTGAATGTGAAATGTAAGAAACTGAGAAGAATACTATAGTAGAAGAGCTAAACTTATGCCTCATAATAAAAATTAAAGACGGTCAAAAATCTTACTGAAATTCAAACAAAACTGTTTACTTAATAACATCTGCCTAGAAAAAAAACTTGTTCCTAAATATATTCTGTCTATAAATCCCATTAGAATGCAGCTCAGGTAGGTATTTCTGGTAAAATACCATTCTTAGCCTGGAAATATGTAAATATTGTGAGAAGCAGCATGTGTTTGTCATACTCCAAAGATCTAATATATTAAAAAAACTAAAACACTAATATACTATAAATACGAAATACTTCTAAAAACAAAGATCAGTCAAGTTGGGCCATTGTTTCATAGATTTAGTGGTATAAGTACATATGCTAGGATCTGTGGAGAGAAAATTGGAAAAGTTAGTTCTGCGTCATAGTGAAGAAGCACTGCTTGAATCTTGATGTATACTAAAATATTAGAAATTTCTGTTTGAGGTCAGATGTTCAGTTTCATATTATATCATAAGAGCTGCTTAGATTCTTGATGGCAGGATGTTTTAACAGGAGCAGACACTCAGAATCACTGTAGTTCTCTCTGGAATCAATATTCTGGAGCCCCAGTGCCTCCATGTTATATCAGAAAGATATGCAATGTTTTTCTGCAGCATGTAGCAGAAACTTTTATTTAGATTACAGCTGTAAAGCCAAAGCTCCTTATAAGTTATTTTTAGCAATGGATATTTGGCAGGGTTCTTCATACATAATAATATTCCCAAATGGTCCAATACCGACTCAGGATATTATGTAGTAAAATCAGTTAGTGTCTTACATTAGGAAGAAAACAATGAGACAATTACAGCTACATATTCAGTGGTTTTTGAATTTTTTAAAGTAAAATAGGTTATGGCTGTTGGGCTGACCTTCTGTATGGAGGAATTGGAACAGGCTGCCCATTGAGTTGGTGGCATCACTGTCCCTGGAGGTGTTCAGGAACCATGTGGATTTGGCACTGAGGGACATGGCCACTAGGCATGTCACCACTAGACTAGTGGTTAGACTGGATGATCTTAGAGATCTTTTCCAACCTTAATGATTCCATGACTTTGTGATTCTATGGAAGGGAAATTAAATCAACAATGTTATTTAATTTGGTTGTGATTAATTAATTTTGATTAACTATTTAAAAACATGTTTTACAACTCCATGTTTTATCGCTGTAATTCTCTTTTAAAATGTGTAAGCAATGCTAGAGGAAAAAGATTAAATTTGTAAAATTCTTAAGACCAGTTGTAATCAATTTTTAAAGTTATGGCAGGAACTGAGTGAATAGCTCAGTTGTGATAAAGACACAAAGAAGTTTTGCACTGAATTAGAAATCAAGAGACTTGTGTGTTATTGCTTGTTCTGTCTCTTGTTCCTAAGGCACTTCACCTCTCTGTACCTCATTTTCTGTAAAATTGCTATAGTGATACTGTAGCATTTTTGTAAAGTTCTTCATAGTCTAGACATGTTATATTACATTACATTTAAGTCATCTAACTCCAACTTCTATTGTTACCTATGCTACTTACACTGCAAGTCTTGATATTACTCTAATTAAACATTTTTAAGATTCAGCTGTATATTTAGGAGACAACCTTGCTGATACTTTTGTCAATACCCTATTTATTTCTGTAGCATGAAAAACTCAACAATATTTATTACCACGTAGATCACTCTATCTGATGACACTTCTGCAACACTTACAGAAATAAATACATGTCCACCTATGTACACACATATGAGAAATACTTCTTGAAAGACATACACAATCTTTTGATGAGGATGCGTAGGAACACTACTTTTTATTTGCTTACTTTCCTTATAAGGCCAGATTTCTATACTCTTTATATTCAGTACTTCAGCTATCTTATCAGACACCCATACACCATTTTGAATATGTACCACCATTACATCAAGGATAAAGCCATCTAAGTGACACTTTCAGCTATTAAGAAAATGCTATGTTAACACATTGTTCTACTGCTTTCTAAAATGTAAATCTAGGAATAAGCAAATGGGATTGTCCTGTAAAATAGTTGAGGACTCATTTTATTTCTAGCTTTTTATGATTGTGTAGTTTAACAAAAATTAAGCGAATGGTATGATAAACCAGATTCTGACAGTTTTATGTACCCAGTTTTCTTCAAAGTAAGAACAAAGTGTTTCATTGTCTCATTTCAAACTGCATAATGAGGAACAAACTTTTAGTGTGCTTCATTGCACTTCAGAAAAATGTCAGATCTGAAGTGAATCTCAGATTAGTGCCTTTACAGTATGGGCGGAAAGAAACATTGGTATGTTTTGTTCTGTTTTGCCATTCTTGTTTTTATTTTTTCAGTTCTACATTGTTTTAGATAGATAGAAGTGGTGTAAAATTGGATTCCTGTTGAGTTAGTCAAGTGCTTGTGAGGATTTTACTTTTCCACATTTTAACAAATGTCTGAGTGAATTAAACAATCTTTATTATTATTATTATTATTACTATTATTATTATTTTTTTTCATAAATTTGAAATACTTCTTAAATTTCTGTTGAATTGATGTGGGTCATGAAGTTAACTAGATCAACTGATGCCCGTAATGACAGGGGGGAATTAGGCCCCTGCCCCTTTCCCCCCTTCCCCAGCCCCACAAAATGGGAAGGAAGGAAGGAAAAAGAACAGTGGCAAAAATCTATGGAGGAAAAACTTATTTTACTAACTATGATATCGGAATGCAAGATAACACAATATAATGCAATCCAATTGAAATTGAGACTAATAAATCCAACAAGATAGGAAAGAGAGTTCTGGAGACCAAGTCAAACCTGAAAAGCTTGGAACGGCTATCACAGAATCACAGAATCACAGAATCACCCGGGTTGGAAGGGACCTCAAGGATCATGTAGTTCCAACCCCCCTGCCTAGCAGGGCCACCAAACACACACATTCAGATCAGGTTGCCCAGGACCCTGTCCAACCTGGCCTTAAACACATCCAAGGACGGGGCATCCACAACCTCCCTGGGCAGCCCGTTCCAGGGCCTAACCACTCTCCTTGTATAGAACTTCCCCCTAACATCCTACCTAAATCTTCCCTCCTTCAACTTCGATCCATTTCCCCTAGTCCTGCTGTTGTCAGCCCTTTTGAAGAGTTTACTCCCCTCGTGGGTGTAGGTTCCCTTCAGGTATTGATAGGCTGCAATGAGGTCACCACGCAGCCTTCTCTTCTCCAGGCTGAACAAGCCCAACTCCCTCAGCCTGTCCTCATAGGGGAGGTGCTCCAGCCCCCTGATCATCTTAGTCGCCCTCCTCTGGACCCTTTCCAAAATCTCAATGTCTTTCTTGTACTGAGGGCTCCACACCTGGACACAGTACTCCAGATGGGGCCTCACAAGAGCCGAGTAGAGAGGGACAATCACCTCCCTGTCCCTGCTGACCACCCCTCTCCTGATGGAGCCCAGGATCCCATTTGCCTTTCGAGCTGCCAGAGCGCACTGCTGGCTCATGTTCAGTCTCTCGTCCATCAGGACCCCCAGGTCCTTCTCTGCCGAGCTGCTCTCAAGGACCACTCCTCCCAGCCTGTACGGGTGCCTGGGGTTCTTCCGGCCCAAATGCAAAACCTTGCACTTTGCCGTGTTGAACCTCATTAGGTTCACCCGAGCCCAGCCCTCCAGCCTGTCGAGGTCCCTCTGAATGGCATCCCTTCCTTCCACTGTATCAACTGCACCACTCAGCTTGGTGTCGTCAGCAAACTTGCTGAGGGTGCACTCAATTCCCTCATCGATGTCATTAATAAAGATGTTAAAGAGCACCGGTCCCAAGACAGACCCTTGGGGGACACCACTTGTTACCGGCCTCCACCTGGACATAGAGCCATTGACCACCACCCTCTGTCTGCGGCCTTTCAACCAATTGCTTATCCATCGGGTCGTCCACCCATCAAATCCACTTCCCTCCAATTTGGAGATGAGGATGTGGTGGGGGACCATGTCAAAGGCCTTGCTCAGGTCCAGGTAAATGACATCGGTCGCCTTCCCTTCGTCCACCAATGCCGTCACTCCATCATAGAAGGCCACAAGATTAGTTAGGCATGACCTTCCTATGAAAGCACCCTCCAGCACCCCCTGCCAGGCAGTAAGAGAGCGCCCCACCCAGAAGGGCCAGATGCCATGACTTCCGTAGTGTATAGGGATAGGTACCTGGAATTGGAGCATTAACACTTTAACTCCCAGTGCACTACATGATATTATGATGCGGAATGCTGAAAACAAAAAAAAAAAACAACCATAAAATCATGATATTAATATAAAACCATGACAATGTGTTTAGCAGAGCATAAGGTATAATGGTCATAATGCCTTCAACTCTACAACCATCCTCAATCGCAGCATTGATTGCATTGGAACATCTCCAAATATTCATAATCACCACGTTTACACACAGCTGTTTCAGACGGCACATGATTTATGTGCTGGGAAATTGATGTGGTACTAATAAATTTCATCTTGATTTCAGACAGATATTTGTCTAGAGATCTGTGCAAAGACTCTCCACTGAACTTTTCCTTCTGTACTCAGCCAAGGGTGATTTATAGGTTTTGAAGAAAGATGTATGATTCTACTTAACAATTTCATACCACCAATAATGAAATATATGTATATATCACACTACTACCCAGTTACACAACACTTTTTTTCTTTTCTTTTTCCCTAGAGTAAGAGTTCAACTTCATAAACATCATTTTCTTCTATTTTTTCTCCCCTCTCAATTATCTATCACTTTCCAATTAGTCTGATTTATCCAGGGTATTTAAATCTGTCCCTCCTGAGTAAATAACTGCTTTCCATAGACTTACAGTAAGCTCTCTTGTGACTCACAGAATGTCACTGTCACTTCTCACAGAGGAGCGCTCCTTTTTTGGCAATGCTTTGCAAAGAGCATGAAACAGTTTCTAATTCTGTTTTTGGACTGCATTTGCACTCTTAGAGAGTTTGTATTTTCTGATTTCCAAACAACATATATAGTCAGCTACAAAGTGATGAAGCAAGAAGAATCTCACAAAGCTAAATGAAGTAGTGCTATGTCATATTCATAGCAGATCATCATCAACAACAACAAATAGAAGGACAAAAATATATGTGGCTTTATGTGAGTATACAGTTAGTATATTTTGTGTATGAAGTATATGCAGTTACATAGTTTTGTCACAGAGGCCGCATCTGGAGTACTGCACCCAGGCCTTCCAGTACTTGAAGAGAGCATATAAACAGGAGGGAGAATGGCTGTTTACTAGGGTACATAGTGATAGGACAAGAAGGAATGGTTTTAAACTGAGACATTGGAGATTTAGGTTAGATAATAGGAGGAAGTTTTTCACACAGAGGGTGGTGACACACTGGAACAGGTTACCCAAGGAGATTGCACATGATGCATCTCTGGAGGAACCCAAGGCCAGGGTGAATGTGGCCCTGGGCAGCCTGGTCTGGTGGTTGGCAACTCTGCACATAGCAAGGGTGTTTAAACTAGATCATCATTATGGTCCTTTTCAACCCAGGTTATTCTATTGTATGATTCCATATGTGATAATCAAAACTGAAATATTCACTTTTTAGATAAGTGCCATTCCCGAGTTAAATTACTAGAAAATTTCAGAACTCTGGTGAAAGTTTGCTTAATTGAATTCTCTCATTGGAGATTTTTAGGGGTAAGAAGGGGAAAAAAAAACTTGTTTTTTTTTTTTTTTTTCTCCATTTAATTCAACATCAAATGTAAATTTAAATTAAAATGCACATTACTATACAGGAAAGACATGAATTGTCTAACCATGTATAGATTGCAGTGTTCATGTCTGAATTAATTAAAAAGATGAAGTCACTTTTTAAACTAATTTTAAAAATTGGGAATCACTTTTCATCTACCAGACAAACTGCAACAAGATGTACTCTATTGTAAGCTGGAAATTCAAAAATGTAAAGTGGAGCTGTAAATATCTCATTTTAATAGTACCAGTAGATTAACCAATAGTAACAATCTGTAGAAAATTGCTATGTCTATTAGTTAGGTCAACTTCCACTTAGAACACAATTTAACCCACACGCAGTCTTAAATGTTAAAATGTTTAGATTTAGAATTTTTTATTTTATTTTATTTTATTTTATATTAGTAAATTAGGTTGGAGATTACTCAGGGATAGAAAATCTCTAGCTGATGAATCTGCCTCAATTAATCTGTTTCTTTCTATAGTTGCATCTATTATAGAAAAGCACAGTGTAAGAAAATACAGAATTAAACCCAGTACCAAATATGACTCTTGGAAAGGTAAGTGATGTTTAAAAATGGATCAGCATTTTTTAATATCTTTGTTCACATTCTACCTGAGAATAAAATTGAATTTAAAATAGTGTTAGGGTATTTCCTAATTTAGTGCCAAACTCTGTATCAACCTGTATTCTACAATTTCCATTGTGTATTTCTCCTCACAACATTTCTGACTCAAACATGATTTTCGTTATTTCTTAAAATTTTAGAAGAACAAGTAATAGAAGATTTAAATCCTCTCTTACAAGCAGCATTGTTTACTAAGACTTCCTGCACAACCTTCTAATCTTAAGTAGATCAGGTATATCAATTCTGTAAAGCGGCAGAGTGAAGGTGAAAGTATAGAAGACCCAAAGTACTTAAGGAAGTTGATAAGTGGCAAGAGTGCTTCAGGAAAATGAATAAATAAACTCCTAGAGAACTTAACACATACATTAGTACAAATGATAACCTATAAACCCTAAATATTATTAAAAATGAAACTGAGCATATAGAATAACTGGATTTTGAAGTAATTAAAATCTTAAGAGCTTTGAAAAGGATCTGTTGGAAGAACAAAAATCTGTAAATGTTTGAGGAACAAAGCAGACAAAATAACTGAGGAAAGAAGATCAAACAGATGGGCTAGCTGAAAGAAGATCAAAGATTCCCTGTGCTACTTCAAATGCAGCAGAGAGATAACTGTGCTGGGGAGAGTTGTCATGGTTATGTATTCTTAAAATGTATTTATAAAAAACATATTTTAAGATACATCTCCAAATATAGATTAATATTCAATTTGCAAACCAGCCAGTGGATCTATTCCTACTCTCTTTGGGTACCGTAATGTACAGCTAGGAAGTGCTATAAACAGATTTTTGGGGGTTTGCCCAGCAACAGATGGTAGAAAGTTTATTACCCCCTTTTTCTTTCCTTTCTCTGATACACTTGATGAGAGGATACTTTATATTAATCAGCCAATAGAATGCATCGTATATTGTCACAATCTAGTTTGATTAGCAGCCACATTTTCTACTGTAAATTATGTCAGGAAAGCTACATAGCTTTTAGAAATTCAGAAATTAGGGAGGAAAGTGATAGCTTAACATTTATTAATATTAAAATTTGCAGTTTGGCAGGATTTGTAGAGGTCAAAAAGGGAAAATTATGCCAAAAGCGATAGAAGTGTTTTGGAAATGACTCCTGGAAGCATAAAAAACACACAAAGTAAAATACTAACATCACTGCATATGTAGAAGATACTTTATGAGTTGAACAGAAAGCAGAGGGCAGGAGAACAAAACAAAATAAAATAAATTGGTAATGACTGTAGAGTGAATATTACCCTGATACTATTTGTTAAGACAACACTAACATCAGTCTTTCAAAGATTTCTGTGACTGATTTGGACTAAATTTCACACAGAAAAAAATCTATTTTCTACTTTTTTCTTTCTTCTTTCTTTATTCTAATACTTAATTGTCTTTAAAATATGAAACAAAGGAAACATTTTTAAATAATGTCTGACATCCTTTAAAATATTTCTGTGAATAATCTTAACTAAGATACATCCCATAAGTGACAATATCTTTGATATCTGGGAATCCAAATTACAAATTGAATTTCTTAAAGAAGCAAGTTAGATTCAAAAACTAGTCAATTTCATGAAACTACGGATAGTTATAAAGGCAGGTTACCTGTTAAGTGGTTTAAAAGAAAAACCTTGCTTAAGTACAGCTTAAATTATTTAAAATATTATTTTCAAATACATATTTTCGGTTTAAAAATTAATTTCATGTTCACCGTAGGCATTCCCAACCAAACTCAATGTCTAAGCTTCAAGACAAAAGAAATGTAGGTATAATGGAAACATAGGTGTGCAGTGTCACCTGAGGTGCTCTAGGTTTTAACAGTGGAACTGTTCAAGGCTGTACACAGTACATTACACCGTATACACAAGAGATACATCTCCCTCCAAAGTAATGTAGAAGGCAAAACAAATAAAACACAGGGTCCTGAGTGTTCTAAAATGCTTAGGTTTAAGCAAGTCTTACATTTTGTCAATACAGCCAATGAAAAAACGAGAACACTATTTAACAGAAAAAAAAAAAAAAAACAGTTAATGCTGAACAGTGATTTTATCACTTCAGTTTAATTTCAGTTAGTATAATTCAGTCACGTAATCATGGACAAACACTGCTATTTGAAATGCCATAGGAAACATTTCCTTTCTCTGACTCTTGATTCAGAGTGATACGAACTTCTATGTCACAAGAACCACTCCAAAAGGATGATGTCAGGCCTCAAATGTCCATAGTAAAGAAAGACTAGTAACATGAAAATAAAAACTGAATTGTTTTAGAAAATAATGAAGATATGCATGATGGAAAAACAACTGCACAACTCTCCTTTGGAAAGTAGTGGTGTAATACATTTATTACCTCTAAACTGAAATTAGACAAAGTTGAGTTAAAGTCTGCTTTATTTTACCCACTTTGTTTTAGAATAAATGGCCCCAAGTAACACTAGAACATTAAACCAGTAATTAGACTTAACTCACTACTGCTAGAACAGGTTACTTTGAGATTTGATGTTTTGATTTATGTTACGATACATTATAATTTATGTTTGGCTAATGAACTTCAAGAACAAATTAATTCAGGACTTCATAAGATAATGACATTTTTATGCAGTCAGACTGGGTCATAGGATACGCAGTTGGACTGGGATTCTGGGCTTTATAATTCAGAGTTCAAGGTCTTTTGCGACAGTATTAGAAAATGATTGAGAGCAAAGACATAATAAGGACAACAGTTTCATCTTTGAAAGGGGGTTAAGAATTGTATTCAATTTCCTGGAGAGTAAGATCATGCTAGTTGAACAACTGAAGAAAAGAGACAAACCTGCATATATTCACTTTCATTTATATCTAATTGGAAGATGTAAAGTTTCACTACTTTGTGTATTATAGATGTTGTTTTTACTATGAAAATCCTAGAATGTAGAACAATTCAGCAATAACAGGGTGTTTCTTTTGAGAGGAAGACATCTATAGGATGCCATAAATATCCTGCACATACCATACAAACTACTCACTATTTAGCATATCTGAAATATTTTAGAAGAATGCAGCTTCCCATTTATGTAGGCTGGAACCAACCAGAGACAACCAACGGACATCCTGTAACTTTGAAAAGTCGTTCTCTTCAGTGAAGTTTTGGAAATGACATAACTGAGAGCTATACTAACCATTTGCATTTATTCCAGGCACTTATTATTTCTGATTTAAAGAAAAAATAATAAAAAAAATAGTACGTGTCCTACAAGACAATTTGTACAAATGCCACCTTTTACTTTCCTTTACACACAATGTGAAAGGAGGAAAGATAGCTACTACTCACAGTCTGCTGTCAGTTTAAGCATTCACAACCTGTCACATCTTCTGAGAACTGAACATGCAAATCAGTCTGCCGCAAGCAGTTCAAAAAATGTGCCAGGTAGAATAAATTCCTCTTCGTCTAAATCATTTAAAAAGTAATATCAATCTATCAATAAATGAACATTACTAGCACTAATGACCTCCTCTGCTGCACTGAAAATATATAGAATGTCCAGTGTCTAGAATCTGCATTTATCTAGACAATAAAGCTTAAATAAATCATAGTAATTTATTACAAATTTATATTTTCTCTATGTAAAATTTATATGGACTATAAATGCTTTATTATCTTACCCACTGATTTTGTTTATGTCTATTTCATCAGTGATACAAAGGTGACTTCAGTGACAAGATCCAAGGGAAAAACAAAAACAAAACAAAAAAAAACTAAAAAAAACTAAAAAAAAACAAAACCTCCAGGTAATTACAGGCCAGTCAATCTTATCTGTGTGCCTGGCAACATCATGGAGCAGATCCTTCTGAAGGTCCTACTAAGGCAAATGGAAAATAAAGATGAGGTGATTGGTGGTAACCAGTATGGATTCACCAAGGGCAAGTCACATCTGACAAACTTGGTGGCCTTTTACAATGGAGTTACAGCATCAGTCGATATAGAAAGAACAACTGATGTCATTTACCTGGACTTCTGCAAACCATATGACAGTGTCCTGCATGATATCCTGGTCTCCAAAATGGAGAAAAATGAATTTGATGGATGGACCTCTCACTGGATAAGGAATTGTCTGGATGGTTGTTCTCAGAGAATTGCAGTCGATGGCTCTGTGTCCAAGTGGAGACCAGTGACAAGATCCTCAGGGTTTGGTGCTGGGACCAGTGTTATTTAACATCTTTGTAGGCAACATGGACAGCAGGATCAAGGGCACCCTTGGCAAGTTTGCAGATGACACCAAGCTAAGTGGTGCATTTGATATGCCAGAGGGAAGGGAAGCCATCAAGAGGGACCTGGACAGGCTTGAGAGGTATGTCCATACCAATGTCATGAAGTTCAATGAGGACAAGGTCCTGAACCCGGGTCAGGGAAATCCCAAGTACAGATACAGGTTGGGCAGATAATTATTTAAGAATAGCCCTGAGGAGAAGGATTTGGGGGTGACAGTTGATGAAAGATTCAGCATGAGCTGGCAATGTGCACTTGCAGCCCAGGTGGCCAACTATACCCTGGGGTGCATCAAGAGAATCACAACCAGCAGGTCAAGGGAAGTGATTTTGCTCCTCTACTCTGTTCTTGTAAGACCGCATCTAAAGTACTACGTCCTGTTCTGGAGCCCCCAACACAAGAAGAACATCAAGAACTGTTGGAGCAGGTTCAGAGGAAGACCATGAATAAGATCAGAGGGCTGGAGCACTTCCCCTAACAGACAGGCTGGGAGAGTTGGGGCTCTTCAGCATGGAGAATTGAAGGTTTCTGGTTATAGCAGAGTGCCTGAAGGGCCAGGAGGGACTTTTTATAAGGGCGTGTAGTGACAGGATGAGGGGAAGTGGCCAGGCTGAATGGGACTTTGAGCAACCTGGTCTAGAGAGAAGTGTCCCTTATTATAGAAGAGGGGGTTGGTACTAGATTATCTTCAAGGTTCCTTCCAGCCCATACCTAATTTCTTCCTCATATCTCATATCTAGCATAAATTTACTCTCTTCCAGTTTAATGCTGTTTCATTTCCCCTTGTCTTGTTGCTACACATCTGCATAAAAACCACACTTAGCTTTCCCATAGGGCCCCTTCAGGTACTGGAAGGCCACTGTAAGGTCCTTTCAAATTTCATTTTCACTGTTATTCAAATTTGTCTTTTATGACATAAGCTTAGTTCCATTTGATCTTCTGATCATAAATCTTTCTCACTACTTTTGTGACCCTCAACTCTCCCTTACATTTGGACTTACATACTGTAACATAACTTTTACATTTTTGTTAATAGTGTTGGTTCACATTCCTTTTATGGCAAAAGAGAGTGATTTAGGCTGTATATATGGGACTTGACATAAACCCTTAGACACTTAAAAATAAATAAATGAATAAGGCTTGGAAACCTATGCTTGCCATTATGCTCCCAATTACTATGGTGAACTGTGTAGGACATGGACAAGAAAGCAATCTAAATATAAGCAGAATTAGCTCTAAGTAAATTAGGGCAGACATATAACAGCTAAATAAAACAACTATAAGATTAGCTAGCATTTGTAGGAGATAGTTTTCTTCATGAGCTCCCAAGAAAAATTAAGGTTTTTTTGAACAGAAATTAAGGAAGTTAAGGGTCTCTTCTAAGCGATCTTTATGAACCTCTTTTTATAATTTCATCTTCACTAAAATGAGAGACTATATTTCAGTAGAATAATGTAGATAATGTAAATAAGTAGAAAAATGTGTTTCAATATTTTATTAAACACTAATCAGTGTTAATATTAAAATGCTATTAAAAATAAATTTTTATAATTTAACTCCATTTTATAATGTTGAGAAATGCCAAGTACTTCTTGAATGTGTTTTGTAGACATATGGCGCAATAAGCTAGTACTACTGAATGCCATCTGTTGTCTAGGCTTAAATGCACTCTGAATTTACTTTTAATTCATAATGCACATGAAGTACGGAAGTGGCCAATGTACTGTATTTGGCTTAGTTTTGGCAGGTGCATATTAAAAGCATAAAATATATTTGTAATTGTAAAATGGCTATTCACAAGTTGATGGTTATCTAACCATTATTAATGAATAAATGCATGCCATACCATTATGCTCCTAATCACTATAGTGGGGGAAAGAAAACTAAAAAGATGAAAGGAAAAAGCATTCCTTTACTAATGTAGTATAAAAGTCATACAATTAATAGTGTCAAATTTAAATCTTGTAAACATTTTTTTTTTAATTTTTGAATGTGTAAATGTAGACTTACAAAGAATAGAGACCATTTAGTATGTCTGAATAAATTTACAAGATTATTCATGATGTTATTAATATACTTACCTTTTAGATTTCTATATTTCAGTTAAAATGCATTTGTCTCATTCTTTGTGTACCTGCTAACGTAAAATGAAATGTCTGAAAATGTATGTTTCAATTTACCACAGTCTACACTGAAAAATTAGGAGAATAAACTATAGCCTAAATGTCTAAAAGGTTGGCTCTGATCCAGGAACTTGTGACTGATTCCTCAAAAATTTAATCTATATACGCCATTTTGTAGTGTGTTCATGGAAAACAAAGCAAAAGAAAACAGCATCCTACCCAGTGGCACAAAATTCTCATAATGTTTAACAACATATAAGTGATTGCAGATATTTTCTCTCACTTTTTTTTTTTGTTGTTGTTGTTTGTTTATTTTGCTTTGTTTAAAGTCTGTCTTGTCTGACTATTGCTTTTATTTCTCTTTACATTGAAAATTAGTTTGATTTATTTATTGTCTAGGTAGCTGTCTATTTGTTTTCTCAACATTTGTTGCTGTGAAATTCAACAGAATGATAGAACTTCTGAATCTATGCCTGTACGTGGCAGTTCAACCCCAGCAGGATGCTTAGTACCATGCAACTGCTTTCTCACTCTTTCCAGGTGGGATTGAGAAGTGAATCAGAATGGTGAAAGAATTTACTCACAGGTTGAGGTAAAGACTGTTCACTAGGCAAAGCAAAAACGAAGTGAAAATGATATACTATACTATACTATATACTATACTACCTTTTTTCATTTTAATTGAAAGTTCTGTCACTTGGAAATGTTCATTCTAGCATTCTAGATTCATGATTTATTAGATTCTTTACTTGTAACATCACCAGATGTCAGATGTGTAGCAGGGAGAAGATAGAAAACGCATGGCATTAAGCAAGCACTCTGATTTTAAGTGACGATGAGCCGCTTGTGCTTTACAAGCCACCATTTTGTTACATCTCTTGTAAAGCTAAGTGAGACAGTTGCAGAGTTGTCATTTGAAAGACATTCAGAAACATCAGCTGTGATGAAGCATGCATCAGCTATTTAATCTCAGGATGTAACAGCAATATTACACAGGGAAGACAAGATTCTTAATAGTAAAATCGCTCAATGGAGATAATAGGAATATAAAGGCTGGCACCCCATCCTTCTTCACCTCTACATTTTAGCAGAAAAATTGAAACAGACTGTTTTTCAAGTGATGCTTTTGCAGAAGAGTCAGAAAAAGCAGAAAAAGTATTTCAGCATCTTACAGGCTTTCTAATTAAAAATAATCATCAAGATAAAGTTCAGATGAGTTACTGTATTTCTTTGACTTTTAAAATTTGTTAAGAATAATTTATAATTTCCTAGATAGAACTTATTATTACAATTTTTTATTTTTTATTTTCTTCCTCAGAGCAGTAATACAGCATGGCTGTCTATCTTGAATTAATTCTAGCTGAGCAGTTCTTTTCTTTTGAGCAGTTCTTTTCTTTATATTTGCTTTCAATTCTTTACAGAAATTCAAAGTCTTCACAGAAACACAAAATAGTTTATTTGAAGGCACTTCTGGAGGTCATTTGGTTTAAATCCATTGTTTAAGCAGGACCATCCAGAGCAAACTGCTCAGAACCACATCCAGTTGTCTTTTGAAGAACTCTACGGAAGGATACTCCACAGCTTCTGTGAGGAATCTGTGTCAGTGCTCAGCCACCTGCACATTAAGGAAGTATTCCCTGATATCCAGAGGTAACCTCTTTTGCTCACTTTATACCTATCACTCCTGTCACTGGGCACCACTAAAATACCCAGAATGCATCTTCTCTTCACCTTCCCTTCATGTGTATTCATACTGGTAAGATTCCCTTCTCTGAGCTGAGCCGAGCAGTCCCTCTTCTCACATTTTCCTATGAGGAAAGGCTCCCTTAATCATGTTTGTGGCACTTCACTGGATTCTCTCCAGTAGCACTATGTCTCAGTTATACTGGAAAGACCAGGACTAAACACTGTAGACCATGTTTGGTTTTATCAATGTTGAGAAGAGTGAAATAATAACTTTCCTCAGTCTTCTGATGCTATTGACTGATGCAACCTAGGATACAGTTATCCTTCTTTGCAGCAAGGATGTATAGTTGTTTTACATTCAACTTCTTGTCCACCAAGACACTCAGGTCCTTTTCTGTCAAGTTACTTTCTAGCTGGGTGTCTCACACAGCACAGACTAATGTGACAAAACTAATTAGACTAAACTAATTCAAGTACTACCCTTAGTTGAACTTAATGATTCTAAGTCAGCCAGTTTCTCCAGCCTGTCAAAGTTTCTCAGTGTCTACATCACAACTGAGTGACTTTAACAACAAGCTGTAAATTGTTTTGGACTACGAGACAGATATTTCTTCAGTATTACTATACGGATACTACCAAATTTGCAACAGATATACTAGTGCTGGACAAAGTAGGCCAGATAAACTTATCTCAAAATATTAGGCATTTTCATTGGCTAGGGAATTTATTTCCTGAATATTCCCAGTGATCATGATTCAGGGCCAATGACAGAATAAGAATGCACATATGTGGGTCTCACTGTGGATTGGCAAGATGCAATAACGAGCAAATCATGGCACATGGGTGTATTTTGTGACTGAACACAACACTACCATGGATAATATTGTAAGGTTCAAGATCCTTTTGGGGTAAGTTAAGGTGAAGTGACACCGAACAGTTAACAATTTTATATATATCAAGGAGGAATTGTTGTTTGATTTCAAAATACTATTTTTTTTAGTATTTTTTAATATTTTATTCAAATAAATAAATATGTTATTTTTAGTATTTTAGTATTTAGTATTTAGTATTGAAGGTATTATTCGACACTATATGTTTGCATAATATATATATATTTTACTGCATATTTATAAAAAAAATCCCTCAATGCCACATTAGACAAAGTTGTTTCTCTGGTAGTGGACATGTACCCAAACTAGCAGTTTTTTGCCTTTTATGTGCTTGTGCCCCACTTTTCCCAAGAAGGAGCACTGTCACTAGTTGTGCAATACTGATGAGCACACACAGTCCTTCTTCAGAACGTCCCAGAAGTTAATCAGGAGTCTAGGTGGTATTCAGACCTCCCTTTAACATTATGATTGAAGTATGACCCTACCACTGCACAATTCAATTTTAAGAATTCTCTGGAAATGGGTCTGTGGGAGGAGGCTTCAGGTCTGGAAATGGGTCTGTGTTAGAGAAGCTTCAGGTGGTCTTGCTGTCCCCTTTCTGAAGTGACCACTAGTTGACCTTCCTTAGTGTGCAGGCATAGTTTGCAAGATGTCTCTCTCTCCCCCAGAAAGTTTGACTGTTACTGGTCAACAGTTCTACATAATCTTACAAGGTGAAGAGGTCAGCCCAAAAATTGTTGCCTCTCCTTTGCAAGGCACCCTCCTCATGCTCTAGTTATCTTATTAGAGTAGTGACCTTTTTCACCACCTTGCTTCTCATTGCACAGACACAACACAAGCAGCAATATGGCCCACTAAGGCAAAGGCACAGTACTGATTTGGTAGCACCTGACATAAGCATGGCACAAGTAACGCACAATTATGACACATAATCAAAAAGGTGTGGCACAGCAGGGAAGAGGCATATCACAACATGGCACAGAATGTCACAGGTAAGCCCAGCCATACAGCAACACTCCTGCAGAAATTTCCCCTCATCACCTGGCACCAGTGGTCTCTTCTCACTGGTGACAGGACTAGCGGAAATGGCCTGAAATTGCTCCAGAGTAAGTTTAGGTTGGATATCAGGAAAAATTTCTTTACTGAAAGGGTTGCTAAGCACAGGAATAGGCTCCCCAAGGAGTTGGTTGAGTCACCATCCCTGGATATATTTAAAAACCATTTGGATGTGGTGCTCAGGGACATGATTTAGCAGAGGGTTGTTAGAGTTAATGTAGTATGGTTAGGTTGTGGTTTGACTTGATCTTTAGGTCTTTTCCACCACGAGCAATTGTATGATTCTATGATTTTATGTGAATGTAAAGCAGCACTCAGATGCAAGTGTTCCAGATCATCACTGAAGTTTCTCCTAGCTTTGTTGTGGTTTAACCCAGGAACAGCTATGCACCACACAGCCATTTACTCACTCACTCCCCCCTCTTCTCTCCCCCTCCTCCCCCGCCCCCCCTGTTCTGTGATTCTATGATTCTATACCACTGCATACTTTAAGCATATTTAAAGTTACGGATGTGATCTGTGATCCCGGTGTTACAGCAGAATTGCAAAACTATTATTATTTTTTTTTTTCATTCCCTTGGACTCTGGAAACATGAACTTGAATGGAGTTATAATGTGTGAGCATACGTGAATGCATGTTTGTAGCTTATTTTTCTAGGTGTTCACTTTATTTATGTCTATTTGATTCCATAAACACTATGCAAATGTAGGAAAAAATCAAATCATATTTAATACAAGATAACAGAGCAAACTATTTAAAAAGTTACTTAGTTCCATGTTAGAGAGAAAATTATATGAAGTTAAAGTGTGATGATTGGCATAACATCCCAAATATGTTTGCTCAAAGAAAGCTATATTGAAATTATGCCTAAGGAGTAATATCAGAAACCAGGTAAGAAAACCTGTGTAATATTTTGCAACTAACAATCGTTATTTGCATTGCCTAAAGAAAGAATGATCCAGGATTAGTGAAATATTTGTATAACATTGGTTCATTTTAAACTGAAACCAGTTATTTTGGTACTGGTTACATACAAAATAGTATGTCTTAGTATGTCCTATATGTCTAATAGTATGTCCTATCATCAGTAAAGCCAGAGTAATTGCTCTTCTGAACAATGGAGCATGTTTAAACAAAGATAAGTACTGAGAAAATGTCTATAAATAGAGTAAAAGTATGACAAGTCAAATCCAATACAATTGTCAATCAAAAGTGTTAATTGCTCATAATATTATAGAATAAGAATAAATCTAGCAATGCTATTGACAGATACATTGAATGGATTTTTTACACAGTGAAGGAAAGGATTATTCTTGTCACTGTGTACCTGAAAAAGAACCTACCTGCAAATAATATCTACCTGATATCTCATTTGAAAAAGATAAATTGACATCATAAATTTGCAAAATTGTATAAGAAGTTTCAAATCTACCAATAATTAGTTTTTATTTTGAGATGACCTCTCGAGTCAGAATTTATTATTTTTATTGTGGTGTTGTGTCTTGAATTAAAAAAAAAAAAATCAAAAGTTATTCTATTATTAAATAAAGTGCCAAAATAGACATTTATTTTTATTTGAAATAAATTGTTATACCTGAAAATTTAAATGCATGAACATTTTAGTAAATTAAAATGTTTCTTCCAAATTCAATCTATGGAAGTAATAGCAGTCCCCATTGTCTTCAGATGTGCAATCAAGATAGTGGGGGGAGGGGGGTGGTAATAGTGGGAGAGAATTTAATTGTTTGATGATCAGGAGTTCACCTTACACACACATATCAGTCAAGATATATACTATATATGCAACTATTTTCACTGTATTTTTCCCCCCTATTATTACATCTCTAAGATCCTTTTTACTCAGAAGATAAAAGCCAACAAAATGAGTTCATACAGATATCCAGTGTCTGACTCATACATTGTTCTGGTTCACAGCTTTATTCTAGAAAAACACTGAAATAAATAATACTGAAATTTGCTGAAATTCAGGCATATATTCCTTTGAGGAACTGTATCACTTCTTATAAGGGGCATGGTTTAACAAGTCCTTTTTGTTGTTATCATTATCTTCTGAAAAAAAAAAAAAAAAAAAAAAAAAAGAATTATAATTGCTCAGTGGTATGATAGTGTAAATGTGAGATCTATTCACTGCAAACCATATATGAGGGAACAATACATGTTGCAAAAAGCAGGGGCAATGAGGAGATCTGGATGAGAAAAAAGAGTGGCATGTGTAGTTTTTAGCACTGAAAACAAAGTTAATGAATATAATAATAATGGCAATATTTTATTTTCATAGCAGAACAGTTAGGGAACTTCTGAATAGATGCAGACTAAAGACATTCCTCTTGAGGACAAGACATGAATCATCAGTGTATTAGTATGTGAGGTGAAAACATGGAAAAGACTGTAGAGTGAAATGGGTGTTATTGTAACTCAAATGACCACATTTTCTGAAACAGCGAATGATGTCTTTGAGGAAGATCTATAAGTTCTATAGACTGCATACCTACTATGCTTTCCGGAGATGTTTCTCTTTCTTTATTGATTACATAGAGAAACTTGGCACTTGTCTAATGTCAACAAGGATGAGTCTGATCCACAATAGCTAGTTGTGTTATATTTACTGAGTTAGCTGATCTGTTTTTTCTTCATTCCTCTTCTTTCGTTTTTTGTCAGCTATTTTTCCTTTGCCGTTGTACAGATACCACCTATGTACACAACAATATGTTAACAATAGTTAGGATTAGGTATTAATTAGGAAGCTTTACTACAAGTATTGATAAACCCAATAAGTAAATAAAATCCCGTGGTTGTCTGAATTCTGTCTATCAATTCTTTGTCCACTGATAAAAAAAATTCCCCTTTCTATAGTCTTTTCATTATGAAATCCTATATGATAATATCAGGTTTTCCCTCTTTGCTCAGTTTTGTGGAGAGATATGATATGTCTTTCTCACAAAATGTATTCTATGTTTTATTATTTTATACATCTACTAAGGATTAATGATCTCTTAATACTTTTTTAGATAAGACTTTGTTGTCTGTGTCAAATTTTTTAAAAGGCTAGGCATAATTATTTGAAACAGATTCAGTCCTTGAAAATATGAATATTCCTATCCAGTTAAGAAATTCAGGAAAACCTACCTCATATGATGAGAAGATTGAAATATATTAGAGACCTAATGTATATGTGTTGAATTTTCAAAGCAGACAACTTTGTTTACTTAACTGAGTAGTTAAATTTGGCTTGATTTTAGACTCAGGAAATATTCACAGAATTAGGTTATCCTGATACAGTTCAACAAAAGCGTTTCATGGCAATTCTTAGTTATCTATATTTAGAGTACCTGCACAATGGACATCCCTAAATCTTTGATGTTTTTGGACTCATATCCCAAAAGAATAAGTGAACCTATGGTCTAAAATATAGTCTAATACAGTAGTTTTCCTGTTGAATTTAAATGACTGTTCAGTGAGAAAGAAGATACATCACCTTCCAGGAACCTATGCTACTTTCTTTCTGATTTTACTTAATTTTATTGACAGCCTCCAGTATCCACTTCATAATTTCAGAATATCAAATTAAAGGTATCACAAAGATCAAGTTGAAATCCTGACTCCATACAAGACTAAATTCAGTCTATATTTATGAAAGTGTTTTCCAAAAACTTTGCAAACTCTGGTTTTCTGCCTCTATCTACTTTATTATTCTGAGAGATGAACAGTACTTGCACTCTCAGAAAGGCATCCTTAAAGAGTAGCCATCTTTGTTCCATTCCTCTGTCTCTAAGGACAGAAGACCTTATCTAATGATTCCTTAAACAGCCTGATGTTCACTTTCTCAAAATTCAGGATCCTGACTCCATTCTTTGCCAGGGCCACATTCCTTAAGACCATAAACTCAGCAAGGGCATGTTTGCTGCAGCCCTGGCTGCCTCCAATTCCAACTTCCTTAATGATCTCCTCTGCATTGATGAGAACCAGGTCCAACTGCACTTCACTTCTGGTTGGTCTGTCCAATATCTGAACTAAAAAAAACCTATTGCCAATAAAGTAGATGGAGTCTCCTGGATCCCTTGTGACTCACTGTGTTGTTTTCCCAGCATTTTTCAACATCTTCCCAAGAGAAACAAAGTCTTTTAATATTTTTTAATTTCCTTGTTGCAGTCTCATGCAACTCAGACTGAAAGACCAGGAGAGGATAGTGCCCTCTGGCTTTATCATATCTGATATTCTCTTCTTGATGTCCTAATTGTAGGTCTCTGGCAGGAAGAAAATCTCTCTAGAGAAGTTATCTGGACAACAGGTGTGCACCTCAGTGCCCCTCAGCAAAGAGTCTGCAATTACTAAGACACTTTGCCTTTTTTTAACATCACTGGTTGTGAGTCCTAAATTGGACTTTTTACGTGATCACCCCCTTCTGGTTCTTCTCTTTCCCATCCTAGAGTGTGAAATCTATTGGTTAGTGGGACTTCAGGAGCAAGGAGGAGTCTTATCCTTTTGCCTTGAGCAGAGACAAAGGTCCAGTCTCCTTCATCCTGCATGTCTACCCTCTGTCAAGGGGGAAGCCTCCTTACCTTCCTTCCCTGGCTGGGCCCAAGACAGAAATATCTGCCTGCCTATGCCATTGCACAGTATAAGGCATTAATATTTCTCTCACACTTCTGAATACATCTCAGCACCTGTAATCCCAGGTATACATACAAACTGGGAGAAGAACTATTTGGGAGCAGCCCTGCTGAGAAGGATTTAGGGCTCCTAGTTGATCAAAAACTGAATATGAGCCAGCAGCATGCACTTTCAGCCCAGAAGGCCGATGGTATCCTGGGCTGCATCAGAAGAGGAGTGGCCAGCAGGGCGAAAAGGTGATTGCCTCTCTCGACTTTACCCTTTTGAGGCCCTATCTGAAGTATTGTGTCCTGGTCTGGGGCCCTCAACACAGGAAGGTTGTGGAGCCTTTGGAGAAGGTCCAGGGGAATGCCATGAAGATGGTCCAAGGTCTGGAGCACCTCTCCTATCAAGACAGGCTGAAGGAGCTAGGCTTGAAATTATAAACATGAGGGAAATTAACAAGGGTTGACAGTGATAGGACAAGAGAGAATGGTTTTAAAATAAAGGAGAGAAAATTTAGATGAGATGTCAGGGGGAAGATTTCACCAGCAGGGTAGTGAGGTGCTACAACATGTTGATTAGACAGGGTGTAGATGCCCCATCCCTGGAGGTTTTTATGGCCAGGCTGGATGGGACAAGGAGCAATCTGATCTAGTATTTGATCTAACCATTGGCAACCCTGCCAGTTGCAGATTGGGATTGGAATTTAATGATTTTTGAGGTCCTTTTCAACTAAAGTCATTCTATTATTTTATCATCTTATCACTCTCTTATGTGATTTTGACAGTTTTGATGCCCGGAAGAGTATGTTCCAGTGCCCAGACACTTTCTCAGTGTAGATGTTTTTCTAATAAGCAATCAGATGTCTTAATGATATTCCCTTGGGTTCAATCAGACCCTTTGTAGCCAGAGAAAAGAGATCAGTACTTGCTTTCAGCTGCTCCTTACATGTCTTGCACTCTAGATCCTTTACCATCTTTGTAGCGCTCTCACCCTCCAGTTTGTATGTAGATACAGGATTGCTCTGCTCCAGGTACAGAATCTGGCACTTACTCTTGTTAAACTAGAATACTTTATTTTGCTAGGTTTAACACATCCAAAGCATCTTAAATTTTTAAGATGTATTTTAAGATGTAGACCTGTATTTTTAGGAAATTAAAAAAAAAGCCTCATGGAGATAACCCTGCTCATATGTGAAACTATGTATGTTCATTTTATGACACAATGGGGATTTGACTCCTCCTTCTTAGTTTTACATCTTGAAGACTAAGGTTCTCCAATTATATCATACTTGAAGTTTTCACTGTCACATTTGTGGACATCATGGACTGGAAGGAAAGAATTGGGTAACAACAAGATTTATGAGCCTATATTACACATTGCACGTTGATTTCGTTTTTAGGTTTATGATTGATACATTGTATTTTTTACTGCATTTAGTTGTTCATCTAATTTGCTTGGTTTGTCTTGTTCTATTTTTTGTCAACAGATATGACAACTACTTCTTCCATCCCACTGAGAATTAAATCTCTTATTACTTCACAAAATTAAAGACTTTTATCTTTATTTACTTTGCTTCACCTCACCTTGGCTTGCCTCAGTTCCCCTTCCTACCCCTTTTTACTTTTTTCCTTTTTAACTGTCAAGTTTCAGATATGCTTAATCCTGCTGCTGAACTGAGAAGGCTCTGAAAAATAATTTATCTTTTTTTTTTCTGTATATAAATAGAATAATGTAAACACATTTAATTGTCTCTAAAGCAAATGTAGTATAAAATAGGGAGGCATTATAAAACCATATTTCCAAAAGAAATACAGCAAAATAACTTAAAGTGGTATCAGATTTTCTGCAATTGGATTCTGTTTTTTTGGGGGGGGTTGAAGGGGAAGCATTTTTTGGCATTTTTTGTATAGTATTGAAAAATCACATAACTTAAGAAAGAATATTCTTGAACAATCCTTATAAAATCATAATAGATTATTTTGATTACCTACCAGTAAAGAACAAAGTAGGTGTAAAACTAGGCCTAAATTTAGCCCTGAGATCAATTTCCTACCTTGATACTGACTTTAGTTTCTTACATGTTATCTGCCTAGTTTTATAGTTTGCAGGTATTTAGAAAATTACTTTGCCTCGATCCCACTATGCCACTGTTATGGATTTTAAATTTTAAATTCTATGGTGCAAGCATGTTAAAAGTAATTTTCTTCTGTGACTCTTGAAGATAGAAATGAAAAAAGATGTATCTGTAATTGAAAGCATTACGCTATCTATGTTGAAAGCGGTTTAACAGAAAGTCACTGCTATTCTTTTTTATACTTTAAAAGCATATGTAGAATATATCCTAATAGTTTAAACTATTTCTACATGTAGAATTTACTTGCTAATTTCATGTTCATATTTTCTATTTGTTTGCTTGTTTTAATATTGATGTCTATGGAGGTCTGCAGGAAATGAGCT
>NW_024885532.1:5817409-5848912 GCF_019232065.1 Centrocercus urophasianus
GTCTTCATAATGCTTCAGCTTCATTAAAGTAGCTGAGGCAGACTGATTTTTTTCTGAACCAGGACAACATCCACCTCTTGTTCTGTACAGTCTACATCATGTTTAGGTCTTACACTTTCCAATACATCTTAATTGATCATCACCACCCTTCCTATCCTTTGGTGTACACACTGAGATATCACTCCCTTAATCTGTGGCCATTTCTTAAGACCATCATTAAAGCCCTTTAAAATATCAAATGAATTCATTTTAGTTCATAACACTGGGCTCACTTTGCCACAACAGTTCTTCTGTTCCATGTTGAAGCCAACTCTATATCACCATTGCACCACAAAATTTAATCAAAATTTATTCCTCATTAATCTGGGTGACTCTTAGTATAATAGCATTGATATGACATACAGAAATCATAGTAGAGATTATATACAGCTATACATTATGCAGCAATTAAAATTGTAGAATTCAGATCATTCAATATTCTCACCCAACATCAAATCTCCTTGAGGTATATATCAGACTTCCCATTCTACCAGCCATCAAAATGTTTCATTTCCATAGCACCTGGGAGATCACTGCATAAGGACATGTGATACAGTATGCAGCTGAAGAGTACTTGGGAACTGCATAAGACTTGCACAAGATTACTGTGGGATGATTAGTTGAGGAACAAAAAGCAGGAAAGGCCATGGATTTACGCGATGCAAAGGAGGAACAATTGTGTGAAAATTGAGAAAAAGGAATTAAACAAGGTAGGAAGGGGTAGAAAATTAAAAAAAAAATAAATTGCTGGTAGGCATGATTGTCTCCCTATGTCTTCTGCCTGATAAGCACCATCTCATTTTCTTATTAGAACTCCATTTCAACCATCCTTCCCAGGTGAGGGATTCAAAGTTTGATGGAAATGTGTCTGAATGGGGATCTGACCAATAGCAACTGAAGTCAGACTACAAGCTGGAGGACTGAACTTTGTGCAAGCAACTGAAAACAAAAAACAAAACAACAACAACAACAAAAAACCATAAAACAAAAACAAACAAACAAACAAAAAAACAGTGAAGTTAGTTGACTTAACTACCAGTAATTGGAATGGGACCTTGGATCACAAGGACCATGTCTTTGTAATGCTAGAAGCTGGAGTAAGTGTAGATGTGTGTGTGAGTGTGGTAGTACTAGCAATCATCAGGATGGACTATCCACTCAAAAAGTAGACTGACTGGCAAACCTTGAGGCATATGTCTCTAACAGTAAGATCACAGGAGAAGCAAGCTACCAGAAAGACCAGATGAGTCCCAATTAACAGCTGAAGAGACCTTAGAATCTAGGGATTTTTAGGAGAAAGACTAACTGATCTAACTGATGAGTATGTTTCTAAGGACAGGGCCTGGCTGCAGTCTCATGGTCTGACATGTTCAGGTACAAGCAGTTGGGAAGACAGGGATCCAGGCTAACAAGAAATACTCAAAAGGACAGGAGTAGAGCCCTGAATTAATAGATGGATTCCAAGAAAAAGTCAAGATAACATCAATAGAATCTAACTGCTCCTTGTAAACCAAGCAGAGTTCTTTGGAGAAGTCAGAACAGACAGCAAAGATCAGGTTTAAAAAATCACCTAGAGCTTCTGAAAGGAAATAGATATGATCCATTGTGAAAAAATTCTAAAGATTATTTTAAAAAATAGGAAATTGGATGCAGGATGAGTTTTTATACTATTTATTAAGATGTTGTGTATGTGTGTGTCTACCTGTTCCCTTTTACTGTAAGTGATACAACAGGTGGTAGATACTGAAGTGATGAGACTTCTCATTAAAATAACAGAGATTAAGCCAAGTGTGAAAAACGGACAAATAACCTCAAGATACGACAATTTTTTTTTTTTTTTTTAAAGGTAGATAAGTGTAAAGGAAGATAACTGTAACACGATGCAGAAAATTCCAACTTTTTACATACAGTAATTCTGAGTGGATGACTAAACGTACTAAATGAGGTCTTGAAGTTATAATTGTTAGATGTATCTGCAAATATCAGTGCAGTAGTGCTTAAAATTATCTGATGTTAGGAAGTTAGGGAAGGAATTGAGAATAAAATTAAGCAGTTTTATAACATTTTAAAGTCTAAAGTAAATCCACAGGAAAAAAAACCACCAAAAACAAAAACAAAGAAACAAACAAAAAAAAATCACTCACAATATTGTATAAAAACATGAGATTATATAAAACATCTTTTGTATGAAAGATGAATAAGTTTACACTTAATATGAAAATATACTTCACCTGGAAAAGAGCTAAATGAAGTGTCTGTTCAAGGATGGGGACAGAGGCATGACAGTAGCAGGGTAGATATTGTGATGTCACAGAAAATAAAGTGCACAGCTAATGTGGCTTAGAGAATGATAGCTGATAAAGCTTTCTGTTAGAAGAATTTAGAGTTCTTTAGCAAGACTAGGAAATGTAAAGATCAAAATAAGCTAAAGAAAATAATAGAATCATAGAATGGTCTGGGTTGGAAGAGACTTTAAACATAATTTAGTTCCAACCCCTCTGCTGTGGGCAGTGCTGGTGCACCCACTAGATTAGGCTGCACAGGATCCCATCCATCTTGGCCTTGAGCACTTCCAGGGATGGGGTAGCCATAACCTTTCTGGGCAGTCTGTTCCACTGCCTCACTACCCTCTGAGAAAAGTGTTTCTTCCTACTCTCTAATTTAAATCTACTCTCTTCATTTTTAACCATTACTTCTTCTACTGATACTACAATACTTTATTAATAGTTACTCTCTATCTTTGTTGTAGACCTCCTTTAGATACTAGAAGACCACTATAAAGTCTCCCTATAGCCTGTTCTTCTCAAGACTAAACAGCCTATCATTATAAGAAAGGTGTTCCAGCCCTCTGATCATCTTTGTGGCCCTCCTCTGAACCTGCACCAACAGCTCCACACAATTTTTGTTCTGAGGGCCCCAGTCCTGAACTTAGTATTCCATCTGGGAGTAATAGAGACTTCTACACAGAAATAATAGAGATAATGCTGTTTTCTATAAGTGTTTCAGACTTCTGCTATCTATTCTTCAGTACCAAGAATAAGATAATATTCATTTTTTGAGACACTCTGCATTTTTACATTTCCCAGTTTAGCAAAGCCCAGTTAACTCATACTCTACAGATTTCCAAGTCTAGCCTTTTGGGATCAATTTTGATGAACACTAAGGAATTTTTAAATTATTTCTCTTACTTCAATTTTATCCTCTTTTTGTCTTAAAGAAAAAAGAAAATCAGGAATAAAATAACATTTTAAGAATTAGCAAAAGAAAATGTATTGCTATAATAGGTTATCTGCATGTATTTAGTTTTGTTTGTTTGTTTGTTTTTTGCTTTTTTCTTCAGAATTAGTAATCCCTTTCGGAAGTCCTAATAAAGAAGAATATTGGAGATTATCCATGATGATCTACCATCAACTTTAAATGTTTCTAAACTTTGCAATCCTTAAGTTCTTTTCACCTGCCTGCTCATCTCTTCCTGGATACATCTTGTTATACAATAGGGCATCTCCTGTATTCACACAATCTTCTTCTTCCTGAGAGGAAGAGTTAACTCAAGCAGTTCTGGGTTGAAGAACCAAGAATACAGCTGAGTTACTAGACTAAGATGGACTTAATGTCTACAGCTTCATAGAACACTCTTAGTTCAGTAGATGGTTTCGCATTACCTGTATTATATTAATTATAAGCAGGTTATTCAGTACACAATGGTAACTGTTTTATTGTTGTTTACAGTAATCCCAACCCATATTTTGTGAGTTATCTTACTTAATTTTAGCTGGGGACTTGACAACCACATAGACATCTGCTCTGGGAGTTCATGTAACTATATAGTAAATTAAAAACAGCCTTGATGAATATCTCCTTTAAGTTCTCCAGACTGAAAATGATACCACTTAGATACTATTACCACTATTAGGCTACAGAAAAAATTAAACTCACTAATTATTGTTTTGGGAAAGTTAATATTCTCTATTGCACTGACATTGTAAAATGTAAGTTGGAGAACACGTGACTAAATATTCATTACCCAACAGAATTCCGAATGTTCCAAATGGAGAATTGGCATGTAATGTTTTTGTAAGAAAGAAAAAGAATCTCACCTCCACTCATGGCAAATCTGACTTTTTTGGGGGGAGGGGACATGAAAAATAGAAGTTCATTTTGGGTAAAATAAATAAGTGTATTCAAACATACCATAAGGTGGATGCAAGACTGGATTTCCTCTTCCTGCATTTATTGATATGAATGACAAGTGATGAAAGAAAGTATGATTTGCTCAAATATATCTATTTGGTATTTTCAAGGGAAAGGGTGGTTTGCATTTAAAAATTATGAAAATAATGAATGTTTTTATCATTTAAACCTTACTACTTTTAGTCAGGAAGCAACTTTTCTCAAGCAACAGGAGAAACAAAGCCAAAGATCTGAAATGATCAGCTAGTTTATCTGTAGAGCCCATCTGTACAACTTCTTTCTGATGCTGAGGATAATCATAAGAGAATATTTCAATTCCCTTGCAGTCAGTTCCAAACATATGGAAGAAAGTCTTAATTTTAGATTTTTTTTTAATTGTTCTACTTTAACCTACAGGCCATTTGTCATAATTTCTGACTTAAGTAAAAAAATATCAGATAATACATAACCTCTGGAGGTTAGGTAGGACTCTGAATCTGTCTCTAGATAGTAATTTGGAACAGGATAAATTCTTCAGAAGTGTAGCAGGGGAAGTGATAGAGAAGGGCTGTAAAAGAGATTCAGTGATGCATTGCATCTGTCTCTAAAATTCTGCTGTTGGGATTCCTACAGTACTTAGCTTATTACCTTAGGATCCTAACTACTCATTTTGTTTAGTGTGATCAGGAAGAAAAGTATATTTCTAACAGTAAGAAGGCATTCCTGGTAAAGCAGCTTTACTTGGTAGCAGATTCCAGGTAAACCATATGCTGTTCCAAGTGGTCAAATTGTTCATAATTATACAATAAGGAATAACACCATAAGACACCTACTTAGTTGATTGCCTAAAATATACTTTTCATAAAATCTTCATCGTGCCTGAAAAATATGCATAGTTTGTTTCTTTTCTTGGAATTAGTGACTGGGTTAAATATAGAATATACTGACAACATGGATATAGTTATTTTATATCTCATTTGAATACGGGGTACTTTTATCAAAAACTGCACATTTGTGAATTGTAGTGAGGAATGGAAGTGAAGTGGCAAGGGGAGAGATTTGTAAAATGAAATTGCTGTTTATAAGGACTAGAAAGGGATCAAATGAGCATGGTATTTAACTGCAACTGTGTAAAGTAGGATCTTGTACATAAAAGCTCTAGACCTTCAGTGATTTTTTCGATATGTTTTATTAAAAACGAAGTATCAACAGGAAAGAATGAGAGCTCCTTAACTTTCAGAATATTTGATATTTCCAGAGGACTTGAGAGGTAGCCAAAACTTCATTGATAGAGTAGGAACATATTTTTCAAACTCATGAATTCTTTAGTTTGAAACTTAGCTAGTAAAAGAGAAATATGAATATTTTGGCCACAGATTTTTTCTTTTTTTTTTTTTTTTTACTAACCTTCCAGAAAAGTGCTTTTTTTTTACCTGAATCTTAGATTCTGCTCTATTTTTTTACTATCGATCAAATAAACTACAACATCAGTGAAATAAAATAAAACATAAAAAAATCTTACTGACTTATGTGTGCCAAAAACTTGATTTTTTTAATATGTTCTTAAAATCAAATAGTGAATGAAATGTGACCCAAAATATACCTCGTTGATCAATAAATTCTATCATATATATGCAATAAAAAAATTCTACAGATTAATTAATTTTCAACGATACTGAGTGGAAAAAAAGTGACTATGTTCCACAAAAAAATAAAACAAAATAAAATAAAATAAAATAAATAAATAAATCAAGGAAATCCCCAAGCCCTTCTCCAGTATAAATAATCAGGCAGGTAAAAAGAATGTGAGACCACAGTGAGTGGTTTCTCCATAAAGGCAAAGAAGTTACTGAATTCTGTATGTTGTTTTGTCAAATACTCTTCAGTATAAATAGAGTTGTATGTTAAAGATTTTCTAGACAAAACTAGCAGTGAGTTTTTCACTGAATATATATATATATATATATATATATATAAAATTAACTATTTCCTAGAATGCACTACATTATGCATGCATATCTTTAATTTGTGTTTTTATGAATCTTAAGATCTTGTTGAGGTACACTGCTTTAAAATACATATATGTTCACCTTAAATTTTACTTTTTAACATTCCTATTCTGCACTAGATGGCACTCTGAATTTAAACTGTAATATGTGCTTTTTATTTCCTCCTTAGAATGGAGAGAATGTTGCCGTTGTTCTATAATTAAAATCCATCACACAAATTAATCAAATAATTTTACTTTTTCCTGATTGCAGCAATAGTATGATGTCTCTTAAGGCTCATTACTATGCTATCAAATAATAAAGAACATAAAAGAAAGAATCAGTCAACTTACAGTATGCTGAGATACTCCCACTGAAATTCAAAAGCTTTTTTAATCTAAAAAAGCAGAGCATTTAATACTATTGAAATGCTTGCTGCAATATTTTAGATTGTTTACTGTATAAAATTAAAAAGTCTTAGGACTTGAATTTGGATGTAATCACTAACCTATGTTGTAAAAATAGTGAGATCTTTGTAGAATTCTTAGTGCTGTATGTCAGCAATTCATATTTAACATAAACAATCTTTGGCAGTTAGTTTTAAATCAAGGTGCTCTAATTGAAAATGAGTTTTGGTTGTATAACTTGCATGAGAATACTAAAACTGTACTACTATTTTGCTCTGAAAACAATAGAAAGAACAATACCCTAAAATCCTCAAACATACACACCTATTACAAGATCAGTTCTTTGTCTTCTACTATTCTGCAGGAGATAATTAAATATATTTTTTTACTCTGTAAATGCTACTGATGTGAAAGCCTTACAGTGACTTCTGCTGATTGCCTACTACAATGCTTATTATAGGCTGTCAGCTTTAGGAATATCCCACTATCTGGGACTTTCAAATAAATAAACCAGAAACTTTGAAGTTAAATAATTTCATATGGAAGGTTGGCTACCCAATTTTTTATTTGAATACTACGCATAAGAAGCATCTTAAGAACAGCTTAACAATGCATAGAACAATGCATATCTCAGAATAAGAATTTAATGTTATCTGGTAAGGGAAAATGGTCATATGTCAGAGTTAAATGAAAATAAGTTTTCTAATCCCTATGAGCTCAGCCTAGCTCTTCATTAATTCAGCTTCTACTCACAAATAATTATCTCTTCGCTGACTCTTCAGACTCTCAGACGTTCATCTAAACAAGGTTTCAGGCACTACTACAACTAGCTTCTACAAAACAGCTATTCCACTATCTTCTACAGCATAACTATAGTACCGTTAGGTTTCAGTCTCACTCTGTATACAGAATGCTGTTCTCTCTCTCTCTGTCTCTATATATAAACATATGGTTTCATAATGCATTGTAACATTCCATGACTCTATTATCTGTTACTTGTTAATAAATTAATTCTTATATGCAAAGAAGTATGCCTTATGTTATTGAAAGCCAAACTTTCACAGAATGATGCAGATTATATTCTAAATCAAGTCGATCATCTTAAATATCCTAGAATCCAAACAAAAATTAATGAGTAGCCAATGTTCATTAGTTATTCTTTTGTTATATTAGGATCATAATAACTTTTTCAGTAGTCCAGGGTAAAATACACTGTTATTAATAGTCTTCAGTACTTACTTTTATTTTTCATTTTCCTAACACTTGTGAAGAACTGTTGTTTTGATTAATGAATCACTGCAAACCTAGGGGCTTACTTCCCTCCATAAAATTAAGTCAATTTTAGAACACAGTAGAAAGTTCCTTTTGTATTAATTCTCTAAATAAAAAGGATTGTTCAAATGTAATAACTTATTAGCAAGCCATAATAGTCTATATTTATATTTTTAATTACAATTACATATTGTATTATAATAAATGTAATGAAAGGTAATGTAAACTAATGTGATGTGATGCAACTTAATGTAATGTAATAACGTGAACAAACTGCGTTCAGAATTTGAAGTAGGTCATGGAGGTCCAGCTTCAGTAGTTTTGCATGCTAAAGTAGACCCAATTGTGAAAATCATAGACAAATAAATTCTGACATTTGTGGTCTGCTCAAACTCACAGAGCAAAAAAATGTTATCATATGCACACTGTGACCTAACTATGAAAGGCAGCAACAATCTTAAATTCAAGTAAGGATATGCAGATGTTACATGTCTAAGTGGATTCAAACTACTCACTTTTTTTTTTTTCTTCGTTTGTTTATGGGGGAGTTCCAAGTGTCTAAAACTCTACAAAAGGTCATTAATAAAAAAAATTACCAATATTTACAACAGGCATATCATATTATTAACAGGATATATACTTTCTATATTTTATAAAAGTTAAATCCCTTTAGCTTTAATAATATTACATTTTCAAATAAATATTTCTTGCTGATTGTCACAATCATGTGCTTTGTCTTCATTAGCAAGAGATTAAGCAGTCGTCAGAGAATATTTGTACTTTCAAAATTAAGTAATAATTCAAACATAGTGTGTATTTCTGTTGTTTTGTTTTACTTTAATTTTATATTTATTTGCAAGAAGGTGGTATGGCTATATTGCTCATGGAATCAATCCCATACTGCTATAATAGTTATGACAGCCGTTAGCATGAGAAAAGACAACATATAGATAAAAGATTTAGAAATATATATCCACAATACATAAATATTTTTATAATGTATCTATTTATATCCATATATGCAAATATATACAAATTTATAAGTATATACATATATATTATCTTTTCCACTGCTACCTGTTTCCACAGCAATCGTATAGAGAATGGGTGGAAGTTGCTGACAGAGAAATAGATATTTATTGTAATGGGATCATCAGGATACAATTCAGCAAATTTTGTTTGAATTTCTGGCACTGTCACAGCCTATATTTTCAAAAGAGGCAAAAAATGTGATAGAAAAAGCTAAGCTTTATAAGCATTATACAAAGTCAATTAAAATTAAATGATAAAAAAAATAGAATTAATTACATCAATATTTTTGCTTCATTTCAGAGAAACAATCCTGAGTACACCTTATTCCCATTTTATTAAGTTGCAATTTCTATTATATTAACAAACATTCAGCCAGCAGTATTTCTGTAAAGGTTGAAAGACAAGAAAGACACTAAAGAAAAAAAAAATATTCTCTTGACTGTAATTTCTTTGAATCTAGACTACTGTCAAAGCAATTGTAAATTTAAAAGATTTCTAGAGCTAAAAACGAAGCTGAAGTAGAGAAATGTGTGACTACTTTCTCCCAAATTCACGCATCTGATACTATATGTTTTCAATATTTAAATTATGAAGGAATACAAAAACATGCAGTGATACATGGGATTCTAGTAAATTTATAATGAAGAAAATAAGATCACCTTTAGGCTACTACACTATGTATAAAAGAGAAGACAATTAAAAATACTACTTGAAAGACCTGAAAAATAAATTCATTTGTCAAATAAGATTGTTATTGGTATCATATAGTTGCTTTAAATTCCATTTAAATCCACAGAATGCATGAGCTGTTGCTATTCCAGCTGATTTAATTTATGTCAAACATATCTAACAATCTCTTTCTCAGCTTTATGACGAGAAGGGACAGTTTTCAACTTGATGTGAGATGGTTCTGCAGGTAACATACTAAATAAGAAATAGAAATGTAATGTGAAATTTCAAAGCATGTAGAAAATGGAGTTCATTTTGCATAATGTTTCATAGAGTCAATCCTTGAAAATAGATTCTTTGGACAAAAGAACGCATTTTCACAAAATGATTATTTTAAAATATAAATACACTTGTAGTTAATATATAAATCTTATAAATGTAGATTCTCAAAGTCTAAACATATTATATCCCTGTTTTTATTATTAAAACTGGACTATCCGCATTCTACTGTCAGTCAAGTTTCTATCAATATTATTCTCTATGTTCTATACGGAAAGCACTTACAGGAACCTTAGTGCATTAAAAAGGATATAGCAATTAGTACAGAGATTTTTACGACTTAAAACTGGCAGTTTAGTGCTTTAAGACTTTTCTGCAACAATTAAATGTGCTGTGCTATCCTGTTACTGGAGGATTATCTCCCCTAAAGCAAAATAGGCAGAGGCTAATCTACTTTCCTACATTTTTGCTCCACTGTTGCCCTAGGAAATGGTACGACTATATTCCTAATCTGATACAGTACCAGGTTAGGACCTTAGAACCGTGGCTAGGTATTCAGTTAAAGAGAGCTGTAAAAAAATCTGTAGAGTATTGCTTTCCTTTCTTCATTTTCTGCATGACAAGTTTAGGTGTTTTAAAAAAATTCTTCAGTGCTTACCAAAAAGGAAAACTCATCAGTAAGACAGTAAGATACAGAAGATGATGATGTGTTAGAGTATGCTGTTAACTCTCTGACATTTCACAAAATTAACTCCCCAAGGGACTGGAGAGTGGCTCATCTCATCGAGTCCAGAGAATCTAAAACCAAATCTGATTTAAATGTTCTAACAACAAGAATTTCATATTCTTCTAATGACAAGAGTATTACAGTAAGTTGTTTTAGTCCTACTTTTTGTGCCTCTGGCTGTATTTTGAGCTGAATTAATGCTGTATGAGTAAACTAAGTGGTTTTAGACCATGCCTATAATGTCAAAAACCGAAGTAAATTATGGAGATTTTGTATACCTTTTCACTTTTTTTCTGAATCATATTAAAGTGTAGGCTGTAAGTATTTAACATGAGCTGTGAAACTTCTAAACATGAAAGGGAGTATGTGAGTAAGTTTTCATGAAATGAAAGCAAAGTGCCAATTAAATGTATCTCCAGAACTTGGCAGTCTTTTTTTGTAGGTGGTCTGAATCATGTTCTTAAGCCTCTAGGTACATTCCTCCCTGTTCCATCTTAGGAACTCTAACAGACAGACTGAATAAACCCGCAGTGTTTAAAGATTTGCTGCTAGCTATGTCAGATTTACCTTAGGATTCATAAATTAGCATAATGGAATCTCTGATGCTTGAATTAGAATAGTATACTTCAAGGATGACTACTAGGTCAAGCTTTGAATAGTTTCTGTGGCTAATTAAAGTGAACACAAGCAAGTTTTATTTTTGGAGGGCAATAGCAAGTTTTTTAATTGGATTTTATCTGTTATTATGACCTTAAGAATGTGACATTAAAGAACATATTTCCTTAGGACGATTCCTATTCTTTGTTATTCAGAGCTTACTGTTTATCAACGTCTGTTTTCTCCACATCAAGGTACACACAGACGCAGCTGTAGCAGCTTCCATACTAAAATTAGTTCTCCATTATGATGAACAGCCAAACATCAAGAAATTGATAGTTTAGAGGGCAGAAAAAAAAATCAGCTAATCCACTTTAAGACACAGAAAAAGCAAAAGCTTTGAAATTATGTATTTTTTTTCTATTTTTTTGCTGAATAGATTCACTATAGTTTTTCTATCCGTTTACCAGTCAAAGGAACTGTGTTATCTGAATTTTTTCATCAATATTTTTGAAGTTGTGACTGATATTTCCATGGAATTGAGTAAGAATTCTCAGGAAAATGTCCTTCAACAATTGATACAGGGTCAACGCTATAAATTGATGTTGATGCCTCTTCAAAATAGTAGTACAAATGTAAAACATAGAAAACTTCCATAAAGAATGAGCAGTATCGTGGTCAGGTATAAGAAAGCATAAGGAAGTTTGTTACCACTGATATTTTATTCTAGTCAAAAATAATGTCAGTTAGCTTTTCCATATTAAATCTAAATCATAAAAATACGTCTTTAATCCAAGATGTTGGCATCAGACAGAGATTGTTTTATACATTAAACTTTCTGAAGTGGGCAGTGCAGTCAACATATGAGTTTCATAAAAAATGAGTACTTTAAGCATTAATTAGAAAGCTGACAAAGTCATGTTTTTAAAGCTTTAATTGATATTTCACTTGTTTCTATGTCTTATTCTATAGAATTAAAGTAGTAAGGTAATGTGTATTTATGCAAACATACTATGATTAAAATTATTTAGCAATTATATTAATAAGATAACTAGTCCATGGACTATTAACTGACTATTTTTCCATGTCTATTCTAAAAAGAATGTCACTAGAAATTTAGCCACAACATAGATCATAGAATCATAGAATCACAAGGTTGGAAACGGCCTATAAGATCATCTGGTCCAACTGTCTCCTTATCATCATTGCCACCACAAACTAAACCATATCATGCAGCACATCGTCCAGATGCCTCTTGAACACTGCCAGGGATGGTGACTCCACCACCAGCCTGGGCAGGCCATTCCAGTGCCTGACCACTCTCTGAAGGAAATAGTTCTTCCTTATGTCTAATCTAAACCTCCTCTGATACAACTTGCCGCCCATACCCCATGTCCTGCTTGTTGCCTGGGAGAAGAAGCCAAATCCCTCTTCACCACAGCCTCCCTTCAGGAGATTGTAGAGTGCAATGAGGTCTCCCCTGAGCCTCCTCTTCTCCAGACTGAACAATCCCAGCTCCCTCAGCCGCTTCTCATCAGACCTGTGCTCCAGACCCCTCACCAGTTTTGTTGCCCTTCTCTGGACACGTTCCAGGGCCTCAATGTCTTTCTTGTAGTGAGGGGCCCAAAACTGAACACAGTACTCGAGGTGAGGCCTCACCAGTGCTGAGTACAGGGAGTTGATCACCTCCCTGCTCCTGCTGGCCACACTATCAGCCAGGTCATGCGCCACTAGATTGTGACAATACATTGGTGAATGCATGTACCCCTGTGGCAGGACCTGAAAGGTCCACTGCCTGCCTCTCCACATAAACACAAACTGATCTTGCGATTCCTCAGCAACTGGAATACCAAAGAACACATTCGCTAAATTTAGGACACAATGATAGGTTTCTATCTCCCTACTTAATGTGTTCATTAGGGAGGCAATATTGGGTACGGCCACATAAATAGGCGGCGTGACCTTATTTAATTCTCTGTAATCTACTGTCATTCTCCATGTGCCATCCGACTTTCGCACTGGCCATATGGGGGAATTATATGGGCTGTGTGCAGGTCTTATAATGCTCACTTTTTCTAATTCCAGTGAGGTGGGTTGAGAACTGGCTGACTGTCAGAGCACAGAGGGTTGTCACTGGGGGTGCAGAGTCTGGTTGGAGACCTGTAACTAAGCAGTGTTCCTCAGGGGTCAGTGTTGGGTCCAGTCTTGTTCAACATCTTCATCAATGACCTTGATGAGGGAACAGTGGTCACACTCAGCAAGTTTGCTGAAGTTGGGAGGATTGGCTGACACACTTGAAGGCTGTGCTGTCATTCAGAAAGATCTGGACAGGCTGGAGAGCTGGGCAGTAAGAAACCAGATGAAGTTTAACAAAAGCAAGTGTAGAGTCTTGCATCTAAAGAGGAATAATTGCATGCAATTGTACAGGTTGGGGGATGACCTGCTGGAGAGGAGCTCTGCAGAGAGGGACGTGGGTGTGCTGGTGGACAACAGGTTGGTCATGAGCCAGCAGTGTGCCCTTGTGGCCAAAAAGGCCCAATGGCATTCTGGGGTGCATTAAAAAGAGCATGGCCAGCAGGATGAGGGAGGCGATCCTCCTCCTCTTCTCTGCCCTGGTGAGACCTCATCTGGAATACTGTGTCCAGGTCTGGGCTCCCCAGTACCAAAAAAGACAGGGATCTCTTGGAAATAGTCCAGCAGAGGGCCACAGAGATGGTGAAGGGCCTGGAGCATCTCCCTATGAAGAAATGCTAAGTGAAGGCTCCATCAAATTTGATTGGATCTCCATAGTTAATTGATGTTTCTGATCCAGTGTCCACTAATGCTATAGCTCTCCGAATATTTTTTGGGGACCAGTATATTGTTAATGTGACATAGGGCCTCCGGTCCCATCTGGAGGCCCTAGGGGAACTAACATCCCTTGTCACACCATAAACTGAGTTCATTACTAGTTTTTGCCCATGTGCTACTTAGGTGAAACATTGTTTTCAGTCAAATCAGTGAAGTAGGTTATTCTTTATGTATATTAATTTTACATCATATTTGACATCATGACAGATCCTGTTTTCTTTCACAAAGTAGTTAACAGTTATTTATTTAACTGTTAATGAATCAATAAACACTAACATAAATATTGTTCTGAAAAATGTTTCTCGGTATTACCAACAATACTATGATATGTAGTTTCATATTTGTTTAATGGCATAATTTGGTTTGGTATTTTTATATTCTAACAAAATTTTTCATTTTTCATTTTCCAAGATTAAATTCTATTTCAATTTTCTAAAAATTTGCTGCAGGAAAAAAAAAAAAAAAAAAAAAAAAAAAAAAAAAAAAAAAGGGGGAGAAATAAAGAAATGTGTCCTTTAAAAAAAGAAGACGAAAAAAAAAGAAAAAAAAAATCTAAGTAATCTTCTACTGCTTTCAGATAACAGTGAAGGTTGGAGTACCTTTAGAAATAGAGGGTCCTAAATACTCATTCAGCATTACATACGGATACTGTATGAGGAAAAGAAAGATTTATATTGAAGGCAGAAGGAAGGATAACAACTTATTTGTTATATATAACAATCTTTGTGGTGTGTTACAGAAGAGGAAACCTGATGAGAGATTTTTTACCGAAGCAAGACAAGATAAGAGAAAACAAAAACTGCTGATAACCTCAGTAACTGATTCTAAAATACTTTGGGTAAGTAATGTACTAAGATAATTATACTGGACGAGGCCATAGAAAACAGAATATTGGGGAGATACAGCTAAGCAAGAAAATAATAATGGTTTTTAAACTGTGGATTTTAACTGAAAAGCTTCCATTGTAAGAGTTCATGCAATCTTAATATCAGCTTACTATTAAAATAGACATAATGGGCACTTTAACGTGACAGATTGGAGATCTGTCAAAAGTGAGACGAAAAACACTTATTTACTC
Organism: Centrocercus urophasianus; assembly: GCF_019232065.1. Lineage (NCBI taxonomy): Eukaryota > Metazoa > Chordata > Aves > Galliformes > Phasianidae > Centrocercus > Centrocercus urophasianus. The sequence goes on from NW_024885532.1 coordinate 5,832,518, forward strand.
TTCTTAAGGGAAATTTAAGCACCTTCCAAGTTATTATGGGGTCAGTAGGGAGGATTTATTTTCTCCCTTTGGGAAAGAAAACCTCTTTCCTTTTCAAAAATCTGAAATATCAAATATTGAGACTGTATGGGGTCTGTTCTAAAATCTTTATAAGAAAAATAAAAAGCAGATGGCAGTAGTGACTATGCTAAATTAAAATTAGTAATAAGCAATGATATGTCCATTATAGGAATATGATGTCAGGTAACTGATGGGATTTCTGATGACTAAGATAATAATATAAGATTTAATATACATGTTATTACTAATATTAAAAAATATTGACTGCATCAGGGTGGATAATCTTGTGGAAAAGAAAAGTGTCAGATGAGTCAAAGTTTGAATACTATTCTTGGCTCTTCCAAATACTTCTTTCCTGACTTGCATTAAATCTGTAACTCAAACAGCATGCCATGTATCCCATAAAAAACACATGAAATATAAAGTCATGCACATTCTATTTTATATTACTAGACTGGAGCTTAGTTTATCTCCTCTGGGCCTTCATTTATGAAATATGGGCAGGGATACTTTCTATCATCGGAAATTTGAGCAGTGTTCAAATACTGTGAAAGGATTAAAAAATGTACATGAAATACTTAGACAGATGTAGTGAAATATATGAATGACTTATCAGAGACTGAAATACAATCTAGTCACTGTGACTATAGCTACAGCAGAGACTTCTCACCTTCACAAGTATAGAAACACACAAAATGTGTTAAATTAGCTTTTTTTTTTTTTTAATCCTAAAAGTAAGTATACTAATAGAATATAACTAGGGCAGCATTTTCAGTTCAATGGCTCCCTAAAAGTAGGATCACCATTACAAATAATAGGCCTCTGGCCTGTTATTGTAAGGCATTGTTTGTGCCTTTTGCTGTCTGTACGTGGCCCTAGGCCCCGGTTTGTTGTTATCAGTTTCTTATGGTAACTGGCAACGAGAGTTTTAGTATTGCATTCTTATGGTTAATGTAGGTTACGATTACTAAGGAGTAATTGTTCTGAATATGTAGTGATAATGATTGATAATGCATAATAAAAGATATAATGATCCATTAGCATTAAGCATGTTAATGAATGTCAGTTTAGTAAAGATTTTTTTTTGTAGCTTGAAATTTGCCTGATCTAACAGTCATCTAAAACTGCCCATCACAGCACTCCCTAAATCACTGATGTGTATCTACACATTGCTGATACTAAAGATCTGAGTAGCATGAAACAACTTCTAAACAGGTCTTAAAATAAATAAATAAATAAATAAAAATTCTGAGTTGCTGTTAAAATATCAATTTTTTATGTTTTGCTTGAAAAATTTAAATAGATCCTGGTGATCATAAGTGACATCTGGAAGCTCTGAAATCTGAAAAGGAAGAGTGTTGTCCTGGTTTTAGCTAGGATAGAGTTAATTTTCTTCATGGTATTTTCTTGTATGGTGCGATGTTTTGGATTTAAGATGAAAATAATTTTCATAGCAGATGGATTTTTTAGTTGTTGCTGGGCAGTTCTTACACAGAGTCAAGGACTTTTCACTTTCTCATGCAGCCCTGCCAGTGCAAAGAGCGTGAGAAGCCGGGAGGGACAGAACCAGGACAGCTGACCCAATCTGGCTATAGTAATATTTCATATCACATAACTATAAAACTGGGAGAATTAGACAGGGGCATGGGGGGGTGAGACTTCTCAGAGTATGGCTAGGATTCAGACAGCATGTGATACATCACTTGTTATGAACTTTGTTGTTGTTATTATTATAATTATTATTACTCCTCCTTTTTCTGTCCCATAAAACTACCTTTATATCAACTCACAAGTTTTCACCTTTTTCTGATCCTCTCCTATATTCCATTGGCTTGACTCTGCAGTGAGTAAACAACTTAAATAACTGTGTGGTGCCTAGCTCCCCGCCAGGTTAAACCACAATTGCTTACAAACACTTTTTTTTTTTTTTTTTTGGAGGGCAGGACATTATAGAGGGGGGGTTATATATAGTCAGCTGTCCCAGTCTAGCAGTCTAGTAGAGGATATACACTCTACTATGTAATGCAAGAGTATATTATTTGTAAATAACGAATCTTGGCCTCCTAGCCTACTGAATTCTTATATCCTACTCAATGGGTTGCTTGTAGAAAGGAACATATACCTTACTATTTTAGTCCCTATTATAGCAAAGACAAAACTGAAATAAACTGAATAAATAAATAAAATTTTAAAAAAAAATCTTACTGAATTCAAGTGTATGTGTTATAAATACATACAGAGAGTCGCACTCTACAACTATGTGAATGGAGATGGGATTTGGCATTTTCTCCCAGGTAGCAGCAATAGGAGAAGCAGGAATGGGATCAACTTGCATGAGGAGAGGTTCAGGTTGGAGATTAGGAAGAATTTTTTCCTAGAGTGTTGAAGTATTGGAACAGCTGCCCAGAGAGGTGGGGAAGTCCCTGGATATGTTTAAAGAAAGTGTAGATGTAGTACTTAGGGATGTGGATTAGTGGGCAATATTGGTGGTAAATGGATGATTGAACTAGATGAAGGTCTTTTCCAACCTTAATGATTCTATGATTCTATGATTTACAGATGCTGCTTTCAGTAACTTCACATGTGTATAATAAACAGTGTCTAAATCAGTACAGACACAGTGCCATCATAGGTTTTCTGAAGAATCTCAGATCTCTGTCATGTAAACATTGTTTTCAGCATCTCTGTCGTGCTGAAATTTATCTTCCCTGGAGGTTCACTGTTAGTATAGATCAATGACACATATGTGACACAAGCAATATCAAGAAGCAGAGCAGTGTGCTGTGATAGTTGTGTTATGTAATGTGATATTTTTTTCCATCTGAAATAGAATTATTTAACTGATCCCATTCTCAGACCATACTAAGGTATATATTTGTCTTGGGTCCATCAGATTTTCTCTTACGCTGATGAAAGTCTATCTACCTGTTACCTCTACACGCTGTCCCTCAAGAATTTTAATCAATTTCAGCAATTACAGTGTATCATTTGCAGACTGCACCCAAAAAGATTAGAGTCAAAAAGCACAATGGCTTCGATTGACTCAATAAAAGCATTCACATGTACATATTTATTATGGCTTTTTTCCCTTTTTTCAGATTAAAAAAAAAAAAAAAAAAAAAAAAGATTTATTTTTGTCTGCAAGACTTCATTTTTTCCACATGCCTTATAAATAAAATATTGGCCACTGTCTGAAGCTAAGATTGATGAAGAAAACTATAGCCATTACTTCACCTCATAAGTGCACAAAATGTTACTTTTTTTTCCTATGCTCAATTAACAATGTCTAGTGATCTTCTTTTCTAGTAGTTTAACTTTGATAATTGGGGTTGAAAAATAAATATGTTCAGTTAACATTTAAATCTCTGTGAACATATTATCTAGGATATAATAGAATCATACAATAGAATCATAGAATCAAAGATGCATATAACGGTTAAGGGACCACAGAAATAATCTATTTCCAACCCTCTTGCGACATGGGTGGCCACAGGCTAGATCAGGCTAATCAGAGTCCCAGGTAAGCTGGCCTTGAACACCTCTGTGGATAGGTTATTCATAACTTGTCTGAGAGACATATTCCAGCATTTCATCACTCTTTCAGTGAAAAACTTCTTGCTGGCATCTAATCTACTTCTTCCCAACTTCAGTTTAAAAACATTCCCCCTTGTCCAATCACTGTCTACCTAGATATAAAGTCAGTCCCCCTCCTGCTTTTAAGCTCCCTTCAAGTTCTAGAAGACTGCAATGACACCTCCATGGAGCCTTTTCTTCTCCAGTTTGAAAAAGCCCAGCTCCTTCAGCCTCTCTTCATAGGAGGGTTTCTCCAGCCCTCTGATTGTTTTGGCTGTCATTCTGGACCCTCTTCAAAACCTCCATTACTTTCCTGTGTTGGAAGCCCCAGATCTGGATGAAGAATTCCACAGGGGAGCACATGAGGGCAAAAATAGAGAGGAGCAATCAGTTCCCCCTTGCTGCTGGCCATTCCACTTCTGATGCAATCCAGGATACTTCTGGCCTTCTGGGCTGCAAGTGCACACTGCTGGCTCACGCTAAGTCTCATATCTACCAGGACCCCCAAGTCCTTCTTGACAGGGCTATTCTCAAAGAGAACATAAGACATCTTTTCCAGTGGAACTTCACACATTCACTGTCAGCTTCACTTTATGGTTCTTTTTGTTTGTTTTCTTGCTGTTGTTTTTCCCTTGATTATTTCCATATGGCTAAGGTTTTTATCTCATTAAAACTTTACAAGACAACTTTTAAACAACTAGAAAACACCATAGTCTCTAGGAATGAAGACAAGGTAAAAGTGTATTTTATTATGTGTTTTACTGAGAAACATTAGAGAAACACAAGCAAGACAGATCACACATGGAACTTCAGATGGTAGGGGCAGCACTCCAAGTACCAGGCTGCAGAGAATTCCTGGAGTCTTTGTCTGATGTCAGGAGGGCTGTCTCTCTGTCCTGAAGGCTGTATGTCAGCTTGGAGAAGTTGTGCTGTTGAGAGGAGGATTTAGACTATGCAACATCTGAGAAATTGGACTGTCTCTAAGATAAAACAGTTTCAATAGCCTCAGACCTCAAATGCAACAGAGAAGTGGGTAGTGTTCAGTCCCATTATTAAGGTAAAGACAACCTCTGAAGGAGGAAAATATGGAATCTGGTGATTTCTGTCACCAAGAGGAAGGCTTTCATCTCATATAAGTGTTTATATCAAGGAAGGCTGCTCCAAAAATAATGTCTACTATTTTATTATGTTGTCCCATGACATCTGAGGTGAATGTTGATAGTATGTCAGTAGAGGTTGAATCTTCCATCCAATATTCTGTTAAAGCTTGTTGTCATGGGACAGGTGACAGCAGAAGGATAGTCTGACAAAATGGCATCTGACATGGAAATGCATATGAAGCAAAGCCGTGTCATTGAATTCCTCCATACAGAAAAAAATGCATCCACTGACATTCATTGTTGCTTGCTGAACATTTATGGAGACAAGTGGATGTGAGCACAATGAAATTTGAACTGTGATGACATCAAGGATCTTTACCAGAGAGCATGGCTGGACATTGGATCAGATTCCCCAGGGAAGTGGTTGTGGCACCAAGTCTGCTGGAGATAAAGAAGCATTTAGAAAATGTGTTAAGAAATATTATTTGATTATTGGGTGGTCCTGTGTGGAGCCAGGCGTTGGGCTTGAAAATCCTTGTGGGTCCCTTCCAACTTGGGATATTCTATGATTCTGTGATTCTGTGATAATACCTCAATGGTACTGAAATACACTAACTGGATTATAGTTGAATGAAATTAAACTTGAAGATATGTTTCAGAGAGCACTGTATGCATCCCAGGCATTAGTGGATATTTAGCCTGTGGAATCAAGCTATATTTCAAATTAAAATATCCATAAGTTTGGTGTAGGCATCACCTCCTCAAGGCAAACTGTTTTCTCCACTTAGGTGACACTATTAATTTAAACATATACTTTGGCTGCTTGTGTTACATTTATATGAATACATAGTACTTAATTTCTTCAAACTTCAATTAACAATTTTTGGTGATATCTGTGTGGAGAATTCTAAAGGATACTGACTCTTGTGAACATATTAGTGCATTTTCATATGTGCTTATATTTACACATGCAGTTCTGGATTAAAACAAAGCAATTATTCCTATTTATTTATTCATTTTTAAATAACATCAGCTTTATTTTTATTTGGAGAAAATTTGGAGAAAATAATATTTCAGAGATTTCCAAAATAACCTATTTCCCTCTCCTCTCACCCAGTTCCTTTTATGCATAGATGCACTTGTGAAATTCATATTGGTGTTTTATATCAATATGACAGGGCTTCAGAGCTACAGTGAAGCAGTAACTGAGTATTATGTCAGTAATTTGACAGATCAAGGACTACTGAAGGACGCTCTAATGAAAAAATTCTCCTTTCACTTTTCTGTCATAGATGCATGCTCATTTTAGCTTTATCAAAATTTCTTTATTGTCTGTTAGAGCTAAAATGATGCTACTGAAATTCCATTTGTTCTGTGTATATTTTAAGCTGCCATTAAAATTAAACCAAGTTTAGTTGAATACAATCAATTACAATTTCAGACAAGAAAAAAAAAATTAAACTGGTAGTAACTTAAACGATAGCATAATCTTTACCAACAAAAATGTGTCTTTAGAATTAGAGATCAACACATAATCAAAGGCAGAATTTTTGCTTCTGCTTATAATACTGATATGCCTAGTGCTGCAGAGAGTGCTCAATATCATGTGTTTTTAAACTGACAGTGCCTGTGTTGGTAGTGGAGCATGCATTTCTAAATGGGCATACACTGCTTGCATTAATACAAAACGGTGTCAACATTCTGTGGTCTTGCCAACTCTCCATAGAAATTCTAGAACTAGGAACAGAGATTTGAATTCCTCACTATGGCTGACTTGTAAGTTGCACCTCATAGGATTTAAGTGACAAGACTGTTAGCTCAAGTTCATTGAATCTTTAAATATGGTACATTTTAGAGAAATCATAACTTCATGGAATTTAATCTTCACTGAAGTTAGTATCTGTTTCCTTACTCCTACCATATGAAAGGGAATGATTATTCACTTGCACATGAATGCCATATACATTAACATTTTCTTTGGCTTATTTTTGCATTACAGGTATGGACATTGATAAGCCTTTTAACAGTTCTGGAAGACACAAGTTCAGAAATGTGAATATAAAGCTTGTGCAATAAAATGTATGGGAATATACAGAAACAACTGAATGAGACAGTATTAAATTATTTTCATGCACTAATCCTAAAGAATGAATAGGTTTAAAATACATTTTTTCTTTAAAGATATAATACTTCTGTGAAACTAGCATTTAGCTTCTGTGGTAACAGGTCTGTGAACAGAAAATTATTTCAGAAAAAAACTGAGTTCTCAAAATTCTTTCAGAGATTAATATGTATTTTTCTAGATTAGTTTGCAGTGATAACCTGACATTGAATATAAAATGGAAAAAAATATAAGCTTTTGGGGATGTCTGTGAGAGTTAATAAAAAATAAGTAAATAAAATATGGAGGTAATGATATTTGGGAATTAGCATGTTGGACTGCCTTTAGATGAATATGTATTGTATCATTCTTCCTTGTATAAATTGGCATGACATTAACTTTTACTGGCCACCTGTAGCCATAAAGTTATTACTATTATTTTTGTCAACAAAATGTAGTTTTTATTTAAATAATTACTTGCACTCATCATATTACACATTTATATATTAATTGTTTATTAGATTTCTCCTGCCTTCAAACCATTCATCTATGTTCTATACTATTTAATTTTCTTGCATTGGGAATTTTAAGTGGAATAGAATTATATTCTTCAAGCTTTCTTATTCACCTATCTGCAATAACTACAGAATGTTTTCTCCCAATTTTTATGTATATCTCATTTATATTTTTTATCTCTTCCAGTTTTTCCCTCAAAAAATGACTGAATCAGTCTTCTTCTTCAATCAGCATTAGTATGAATGACCCTATTTTTTTTGTATTATGGGCTGTGAGGGCAGATGTTGACCCTTTATTATCTGAAGATACAGTATGTCACTTTGTTGAGCGTATACTGATCTCACTGAACTCAAGGGGAAGTAATTGTGCTCACCCAGTCTTAGATTTCTACTGCATAGACAGCTAAATATAAACCAAGTATCCCAGCCTCTGTACATTGCATCACTTTCATGTAGCACATATGCCAAAAAAAACAACACAAATATAAAGACAAAATTTTACTCCTAGTCCCATTGAAATTTTAATGCAGAATTTACACGCAATCCATTTACAGTTACAATTGTTAACAATTATACTCCAAAGAATCAAGTTAAAGTGCCTCTTTGCTTATAGAAATAATTACCCTTTTTTTTTGTGTAAATAACTGAAGTGTAATTAATGCCCTTTCCTCTGATATCATGGTAACCTTTTTGAATATCCCTCTCAGCCAAGAGTTGGTGGTGTTATTCTTCACTGTGAAGAATGAACATGGAGTACCAGTATTAACTCAGTGATTTTCAGTGGTTAAATAAGGACAACAGAATATTATCTACAGGATGTTTCAAGTTATTGTTAAAATTCCTAAGTAACAGAATCTGGATACAATATTATCTTGCTGTTTCAAAATAAGATATTGCTTAAAACTTCAATCATACACATGATCTTGATTCATTACTGAAATACATTTAAAAAAAAAAAAAAAAAAAAAAAAAAGTGTTCATTTTACAACGTCGTGTTTTAAAAAACATATATTCTATTAGATTATTTATTTTCCCAAGAAACAACTACATCTAGATATTTGCTGGATATTCTGTAAATCAGTCCAGGGCTTGGTTTCACACAACTTCCACGTGGCATTTAGATACGCGACTCTACAAAGACCTGCAACTCCTATGACTCTTCCTCATAACTCTTTGTTTCTGTGTGAATTAACCTGGGCATCAGTCACAAACTGGAACTGTCTTCAAAGGAAGCCTTGTAAGAAAAATGAGGGGTCAGTATCCCTGAACCTTGTATTTTCCAGCAGATAAATACAGACGTAGCCTAAATGTAGTGGTCAATGAAAAACTGTGAAGTACATGAAAGAGAAACATGAAGTTCAAAATAAACTTATCTGGGCTAGTTCCAGTTGGAGAAACAATGTTAGGCAATACTAGAAGATACGTATATATTTAAATTGCTTCTTCCATTCTTTTTTAAATGTTTTTCAGAGAGTGGAAAGCAGCAAGTGAAACAAAGCATTGCACAAAAGATGCTATTGAGGCAAACATTTAAGAGCTTATCAAACACAGATCTAAGGCCTATTCTCAGTGATGCATTGAAACTACAAGCAGACACCATGTCAGTTACTGTTTTATTTATAGTTTCCTGTACATTAACCTTTCACATTCCCTCTAAGATTATGAGGGAATATTTCTATGGCTAGAAATTGAGTTAGGGTTTAACCATGGCCTTCACTAACAAGAAAGGCGTTTTTGAAAAGTTGAGTGGATTAAGAAAGCATTATACCACATCATCTCTAGAACAATCCTCAGAGAAGAGCTGCTGTATTGCAGATGTGTATTCTTATCTCAAATGTACAAGTGGGCTGAGGTATGCTAGCCTCAGAGAGTGCCTGTGATTGAAAATATTTCACTTGTTTGTATGCATCATTCCTTTACAGTGACAGAGACTGAGCCAGAGTGACCACTGTTCTGGAGCCTACAGTGAGGATCCACATCAAAAACATGGAGCTTGCAGATCACATGGACACAGACTTCTATGAGAAACTGAACAGATCAGTCAAATTCCAGAATTTTTTTTTTTTTTTTTTTTTTAAAAAAAGGAAAAAAAAGTCAGTGTCTGCTGCCACCCAGATAAGAAGTACTTTGGCTGAAATCAGGTCAAGAAGTAAGATGCAAGCCACAATCAGAAGTGGCAGATTGCTTATAATGCTTTTTACAGTCATATATGGTCTCTGCAATATTTCTTAATTGAAAAAAAAATACTATTGTTCATATTCATAATAAGCTATGGTGATTTTTGATTTAAAATCTCTGTTAGTCATTTCTGGGGAGCCAAATATTAGGGAAAAAAAAAAAAAAAACAAGCAACAAACAAACTGGTCATTGCATCATCATATGCCAGTTTGTAAGAGGGCACTTCATATTTACCTAAGACTAATGTAAAGAGATGTTCTTATCAGTAGACAAGCCTTCCACAAGAACAGTCTTAATAAATTGATTTCATAATATTCTTTTGATAACTTTCAGAAATGTTTACAAATTTTTAAATGTTCTATGTGAGATACTTAGCAGCACATAATTTGCCAATCTGTGAACTTCTTTGTGAATATAAAGCTTATTCCTATATTCTGGTATTCAATCTTGATTTTATGCTCAAATTTAGAAAGGAAGACACATAGGACTAAATAGAGGTAAAACCAGAAAAACTAAAGCTGGTGAAAAACAAAGCAATGCTTTCATTATTGTTACCCTCAAAGGCATTTTGACAGAAAAAGAAGACACATTACATGTAGAGCTAAGAAAGTTATTTTTATAATTTAAGATTTAACACTGTAATCTAAAGAATAGGATTAACAGTGAGTTATCAAGGTTACCAAATTCGTTGCTAGGAGAAATTTGATGTCAGAGCTGTTTTTTTCCATTCTCTTAAGTCTTGGGAATCACATGGGGCTATTTGTTTCCTTTGCCTGCCAGTTAACTTCATAGTAGCCTCCAGCATGACCTTTGAAAGAAAAAGCTATATTTCATCTGGAAGGTGGCCCCTTGCCTCAGGCAGCAGTCTCAGAGTTACAGGTACAGCAGGGCAGTCAGTAGTCACTTGATCACTAAGCAGTTATCACAGCTTGTGATCCTGTAATAGCAAAAATTGTATCTGCTATGAAACACTTTCAAGGAAATTACTTTCAGATTACTCTTCAATGGGAACACAATCACCTGAGAGAAGATTGGCTGATCATCCAAGTGAGTTAAACATCTTTTCTGTGAATCAAAAGTTGTCAGGGAAAACAAGCAGTGGAGATCAAAGAAGGCAGATTAAAACAACAATAAACAAAACAAAGCAAAGGGATATGGAAAAAAAAAATATATATATATATATTTTTAATCTACTTTTAGCACATCAAGTGGAGTGGAAAATTTTTGTACTAGGGTAACAGTGTAGCAAGAGGAAATCTTACTTGTATGAATTCTGATGAATTCCTAGAGATTTTGTAACTTACACTTTGGTCATTTGAACATTCTTGGATCTTGGAAAATTTTCAGGAAAGGCTTAATTTCTTTTCTCTTCAGTCTTCCTCAGGCTTTATTTTTAAATCAAATAATAGTGAATTAACTAACTTTATGCAAAGTCTTTCCTGCAGTTATTTGCAAATGTTAACGATTTGTTACATTTGACCTGAAAAGTATCATGGTTTTATGATTTTTTGGTTATTGGTATTCCATATCATAGCATCATGTAGTGCACTAGGAGTTAAAGAGTTAATGCTTCAGTTCCGGGTACGTATCCCAGAAGAGAAGAACTACATACCCCAGAGGATTTTGCATACAGAGAAGAGATAAAATCCCTGGCAAAGTCATGGGACTTGGCTTAGACATTATTTTGTTCACATGTCATGGTTCTGTGTTTTTTGTTTTTGGGTTTCAGTATTCCACATCAGAACATCATGTAGTGTACGGGGCATTAAAGTGTTAATGCTCCAATTCCAGGGACCTATCCCTGTACATTACAGAAGTCACGGGATCTGGCCCTTCCAGGTGGGGGGGGCTGCCCCGTCACAAACGTAGATTGATCTAGTCAACTCCGTGACATCACATCATCACTTTTCAATGTTACCTAAGATCTGATCTCTGCTATTCACAAGGGTTTAATTACACAACAGAAAGGAATAGCTCAGCTAAAAGAGATCTTCAAAGATCATAAAGCCCAACTGCATGACCACTTCAGGGATAATCAAAAGCCAAATCATATTATTAAAGACATCGTAAAAAAATTTCTTGAATACTGACATTCATGGTTCATCAAAAACCTCACTAGGAAGCCTGTTCCAGTGTTTAACCACCACTACTGTAGAGAAATTTTAGAATCATAAAATAGTTTGCATTGGCATGGACATTTAAGATCATCTAGTTCCAACCCTCTTGCTCTCGGCAGGGACACATCCCTCTAGACCAGATTGCTCAAAGCCCCATCCAGCCTGGCTTCAAGAGTCTCATCATCCTCACAGTAAATAATTTCTTCCTGATATCTATTCTAAATCTACCCTCTTCCAGTTTAAAACCATTTCCCCCTTGTCCTGTCACTATATGACCTTATGAAAAATTACTTCCCAACCTTCTTGTAGGCCCTCTTCAGGTACTGGAAGGCTGCTAGAAAGTTCCCCGGAGCCTTCTCCAGGCTGAAGTGCCCCAGCTCTCTCAGCCTGTCTTCACAGCGGAGGTGCTCGAGCCCTCTGATTTTTCCTTATATCTGTCTGAATCTGTCCCAGCATAGCTTTGTGCCATTCCCACATATCCTATAACTGGTTACTGGGGAAAAGAAACCAGCACCTGCTTCTGCATTTCCCCTCTTCAGGAAGCTGTGGAGAGCAATCATATTACTTCTTGGCTTCCTTTTCTACAAACTATACAAACTAAGTGTCCAAGTGTTCCAAACCTTTTAGTAGCTTTTTTGTCATCCTTTGGATGCATTCAGGTATTTTAATATTCTCTTTTATATTGTTGGGCACAGAACTACAAACAATATCCAACTGGCTACAACTGTCCTGTTAATAGCTTTGGATGATGAAGATGTATGAAGTCAACAGGTGTGGAGAGTTTCTCTGGAGTTTCCCAGCGCACTTAGAAATCATGCCGTACACCAATATGGTTAACATGCGGAATGATTCATTTATTGTTAGATCAGTGTATATCTATCCATGCTAGCAGTAGCAGTGCTCATAATCTCATTTCCAAGGTTACACCTACACGAGGTTTTCCAGACGCCATTCCGGGAACAAACACTGTCATGTTCCTGTTCTGGTGGTCGGTTTGTTGACGTTGCTGGAAGTATGCGCATTTTTAGCTGCTGCCTGCCACCTCCCCTACCAGCACCAATAAAATCTATCACATTACAAGTAATGTATTTTATGACCACAAATATTCTACAGCCTTCATCACTAATAATGCGAAAATTAATGAGAAAATCTCTTAACCATTTGTGCTAATTAGCCATGCTACCTACACATTGCTGTCCTGAGTTATGAGGTCTTGCACCTTCAATAAACAGGACATTCTTACACATTTCCAACAGTAGGTTAGAATGTGCATCTAACTATTTGAAAACCTTCAATGTAACATTTAATGCAATGCTTTAGTCTGATCTTGAATTTCTTTTTTTTTTTTTTTTTCCCCCTCTTCCTGCTCTATCTTAACTGTAAGAAAGAGAGGGGAATCAGCAGAAAGATGGAACAATGAAGCAAATCAAAACAAAATCAACCATTCTTATTAATGAGAATAATAAGGGAATAATGCAGATTAATGCTCTAAATTAATGTTTAGGCCAAAATTTCTGTATCTACAAGCATTAACATGGAACTTTGCTTGTGTTCAGTCTATATGAGATTAGATATTTAGATCTGCATTTCTACAGAGACGGACAAAATTTCATGGTTGAAATATTAAATATTCCTAGCTTGAGAACTTGGTGAATGATGACTTCAGCTTATCTGCTGGAAAGATGAAAAGCACAAAGATTTACTACAAAATGCAACCTGAAAACAAATAAACAACAAGAAAAAAGCAAATAGTCCTGTTTACATTTCTGTGAGACTGAAAAGAAGACAGATTATGTTAGCAATTTAAATGCAAGAATCTTTTACTTGGATTAGTTGCTATCCATTAGTTGCTATTAGTTCCTATTAGTTGCTATTAGTTGCTAGGGTGTTCTGCTTTTGTCTGAACAGAGCCATCCGTATCCTATCATTGTACCAGTGAGGTCCTTCATAGGCTGGAAGTTATGCATACAGGTTGCAGAGGGAAGACTTCAAGGGAATAAAGGATTGTTGAACATCCAAGAAGTGCTGAGTGGATGACAGATTTGAAATTTAGGTCTAGCTAACAAGAGTTACTTTAATAACAGCGATTACCTTTTTCTACCTATGAGTTTGTACGAACTTGATTGATGACTCGATTTTAGAATGAAAGAATCAAATTAATGTACTTCAAAAGAGACCTCAGAGCCAAAATTTTAGTTTCAGATCAGAATTAGGTGAAAACATCCTATAACCCATCCATCTGCATTTTGAAAGGATGCATTCATAGATATTCCACAACTACTTTGTGCAGCTTTTTCCAATATTTGTCTATCAACCCTCATTTAAACAAACAAACAAACAAACAAACATATACTGTCTGAACCCTCTGAGAAACTCATTACACTCTGGTAGTGCGTGACTGGAATTTGTAAAGATCATTACTATCTCTTTGGTTAAAGGCATACACATCCAGACCATGCGCTGCAGGCTGCATGTGGCTTGTGTCATGCCCTGCACCTTCGTGGAGGCAGCTTTTCCCAACTGAGCAGACCAGTCTAGCCCTTGACATGCACTCATCACTAAGCAACAATCAGACACGAATTAAATATCCCCCCACTTTTATGTTTATATTGCCTTTTTCTGTTTGATTTAATTTAATTAAAAAACATTAACTATTAAAGTAAGTTTTGTTAAATATTCATATTAACTATGTTGTTCATTTCATAAGAAGTCCAAGACAATTCAAGGGGGTCCAGGCAAGCCAAAAGATTGTACATCCATCATTAAGGATGTTAAAACTTTATTTAAGTAAAATTCATAACAACATAATTTTGAAAAAGAATTTTAAAAAATGTACATTACAGTAACATTGGCAGCAGCAACAGATGGAATAAAATCACCACCATATGTGTTCTTTATACATAAAACATTACCAAAGGAACAGCTGTCTACTGGAATAGCTGTCAAGTGTCAAAACCGTGATGAACATCTACCAGTTTAGTGAAGCACTGCCTGAATGTTATTTAGAGTAGGAGACATGATGTTAAAGAAAAGAGGAATGCTTGTTCTAGAAGCATTCAAGGAATACCTGATATTAGCAGTGAAGAATACTATCTGAGAAAAGAATATTGAACTTTTCACATTAGGAATGAAGATGTTGAAACTACAAGTCTTTGACACAGTAGACCATCTAGACTTTACATAGAATGGATGTTGGCATAGGATCCTATTTTGACTCCTACAGTGGGAATTAAACAAACAAACAAACAAACAAACAAAAACAAAAATAAACAGGGAAAGAAAAACAATTTTGTCATTGGATTAAAAAGCTAAAGATTTATCTAAAGATCTAAAGACAAATCCTAAAGTTCTAGCAAAAGAGTTAAAGAAATTTTGTTTTTCAAATATGATTTCTTTGAATTAGAGAAGAAAATTAGCAAGTTTAAGAGATCAGAAGTGAAGGAAAAGAAGGATGTTCTTCTTTACTCTGCAGGTGGTTTAGCACTTGGAAAACCTTCTGGATACGGTCTTGGGCAAACTACTCTGAGTGTTGTTCCCTGAGCGTGAGGGTTAGCCAAGATGGCCTCCAGAGGTCCCTCCTAACCTCATTCATTCTGTTTATCTGTGGTTATGTGAAAAGTTGAAGATTATAAAGATAGTGGGCAGCCAAGGAAATAATGAACAGACATGATATGTAAAATGTGAAAAGCAATAGTAATAAATAGTAATAAAATATTAGAGAAGAAAATATACTGACTTCATGTCAGTTGTTAATTAAAAGTTGCTTTATAACAGTTACAAGTTACAGGTAACAAGTATATAATTTTTATGAGTTGGTAAGGATATTATGATACATCGGATTTAGCATTAACAAAAGCAGTGTTTTGTGTCAGTAGCGTGCAGTGTGACAAGGTTGATACAACATAGGTCACTTCAAAATTAATGCATCCTATCTATTTACATGGAAACTGCAAGAGATACAAAGAATGAAATAACAGTATTTCATAGAGCAAATTCTCAGCTACAAAATGCTATTTTTCAGCATAGTTACCAGCATTAGCTATGCATTTTCACCAGCAGTGAAAAAAAGCCTGCATGCCATTCAGAAGGATGTGGACAGGCTGGAGAAGAGTGCCTATAAGAACCTGGCCAGGTTCAACAAGGCCAAGTGCAATACGCTGCACTTGGGCTGGGGCAATCCCAGGTATTTATACAAACTGGAAGAAGAACCTCTTGAGAGCAGCCCTGCTGAGAAGGACCTGGAAGTCCTGGTAGATGAGAAGCTGGACATGAGCCAGAAGTGTGCGCTTGCAGCCCGGAAGGCCAATTGTGTTCTGGGCTGCATTAAAAGATGAGTGGCCAGCAGGAACTGAATTTGTCCAGTCTGGAGAAAAGGAAGCTAAGAGGTGACATCATTGCTCTCTACAGCTTCCTGACAAATGGAAATGGAGAGGGAGGTGCTGATCTCCATGGTAGCAAGACATGCAGGAATGTGCAAAACTTCATCAGAAGATGTTCAGAACAGATAGAGGGAAAAAAATTATTTACCATAAGGGTGGTCAAACAGTGGAACAAGCTTCCTAGAAAGATAGTTGATGTGCCATGCCTGGTAAGTGTTCAAGAGGCATTTGGGTAATGCCCCATTAATATTTTTTACCTTTTTGCTAGCTCTGAAATACTCAGGTAATTGGACTTCATGTCCTCTGGAGGTCCTTTGCAACTGAACTATTCTATTCTATTCTATTCTATTCTATTCTATTCTATTCTATTCT
>NW_024885532.1:5848922-5884208 GCF_019232065.1 Centrocercus urophasianus
CTATTCTATTCTATTCTATTCTATTCTATTCTATTCTATTCTATTCTATTCTATTCTATTCTACTCTACTCTACTCTACTCTACTCTACTCTACTCTACTCTACACCTCTCTACTCTAATGGGATGTTACCACAGAAGTGGTAAGTGTGCTGTAAAATATAAATTTTATATCACTGCAGAAATAATATGTTCAATAACATATTTTCTTTCATATTCACTGTTGCTTAAAAAGAGGACTGCAATACCATCACACAGTGGCAACTCAAGGGTTTTCAATTTGGAAAAACATAATAGTTTTTAGCTTAATTTTGATCCAATTGCATGATACTCTTGATTTCTCTGGAACATTTTATGTGTGATTTCAGGGTCTATATTATTCACTCTATAAATGGACTTCTGAAGGCTCTTCCATATGAATTCTTCTGTAGCTAGTTTTGACACTGTATAGCTGTACCTAGTACTTTCTGATGCTTTCTAAATTAAATATTTATTATAAGCACTTTGTGTGAACTGTTTTGATTTGACCTAATTCTCAATTGCTTTCGTTTGAAAATTTAGTTACGCAGTTATAGCTGAGATGTCATCTCTGGTAGCACCATTATCATTTGTGCATGAATGCACTGATAGAGGGTAGTTTAATTTCAAATGGAAAAGACAAACAAGGAAATTGCAGTCCTTCTCTCCAGAGAAGAACCATAATGTAACAGGTGGACAAGAACTGAAAGAATGTTAAGGAAAAATCATAAGCTGTAATCATTTTGGTTAATAGAAAATTTTACCCCATAAAAGCAAAGAATAACATTCCCTGGAATGAGAAAAAAATGTTTTCAGTATAGGCAGTGTGAATATTTGATATGTGAACCTGTAAAAAGCATACTATATATATTTATCAAAAAAGAGAGAAAAAAGTTTTAGTTTTCTCTAAAGAGAAAATGGTTTTCCTAACAGAGAATTAGTACTTTTGTTATAGTTACAGTTAGAGCTGAATGTGATCTAAAATGCCTGAGAACATCTAGCTTCCTCACATCCACTGAATGTCATTCAAGTCTTGATTTACTTATTTGGTTTTGTTTGCTGCTGCACTGAAAAACAGTTGAGAGAGAAAATATATATATATATTATTAGCATAGAGAGCAGCTCCTGAATTGGATTAATTTGTCAGCTGTCATAATTTTTTCCTGTATACAACTTTCCTTGGTCTAACACTCATTCTTACTTATATGTTTAAAACCACTATCCCTTTGGTTATATTTTCATTTGGTTTAGAATCCTTCTCTCTCTTTATGTTGAACAGCTTTTGCCTTACTTTATTTAAATAAGGATCTGATTGTGCTCTGAAAGTGAATGTGGCAAGTTGATTAAACATGTGGGATCATGTTTATCTATGTTGATTGACCTGTCTGTAAGACAAGAATTCAACAGTGGTATCAGAGAGATTATTACACCTTTAATTCAGAAGGAAAAGCACATATTAAAACTACTAGCTCATATTCTCAATGCCATCTATAAAAAATGTCTTATTTACAGGAGATCAGTTCTATTTCTATGACATATTACTTAGTCTCAGATCAGGCATGTGATTTGATGATATTTGGTACCTGCAGGAGTACAGACTAGATATTTAGTCAGGAACTTTCCCTTTGTAGATGAAAAATAGTCTTTAAGGACAAGATGAAAAATGTTCTTCAAATAATTAGAATCAGTTTGGTATTCCAAGCTTTGCCAGCTTTCATAACTTAAAATTACTGTTATCATTTTATCTTTTCTACCAGAAAGAATACCAGATTGAGTTAAACATCACGTTCCAGAGCCATGCTGATTCTATATATTGTCTCTGGATGTTTTCTCACTGATTTCAGCATCCAAAGTCTGCTTGATAGTAGGCAGGGGGAGGGGAGGGGGGATGTGCAGGGCGGTGAGGGGTTGAAGACAGATATATTGTTGGGTCAAAAATATAGTTACTGTTCTGCTCAAAATATGTTTTCACATGTGCAAGACTGCTTGACGGATATCCCTGAGCAGCCCTGATTTAACCCTACCTTGTATTCTTCTTTTCCTCCCTTTTTAACATCTTAAGTTCTTCAACTTAACCATCCCTATATCATCCCTAAGGAACAGCCCACCTCTCTCTGTTCCTTCCCTATGGGCCTTTGATCAGTTGACTTTATATCCTTAATTTTGTATCTGCAATATCACTGCCCTTGTAATTGCTCCTTTATACATCTGTTAACCACTTACTAATGTTAACTAGCAAATCTCTTTTGTTAACTACAATTTCAAGCTGCTAGCTTGTTAGGAATGCCACAAGTCAGAGTGGGTGATAAAATCAATCCTTTTCTGTTTTTTATAACATCATGAAATTCTTATTGCTATTTTTGAAGTGGAAATGGAGGCTCATATTAGACACCTCTAAGCATATACAAACTATTACACAGAGGTTGTACTGAATCTTTTCAATTGTTCCCATTCCTTTGTTTTAATTTTGTCAAACTCTTTTAATGCAGAAATATTAATTATATATATTATATATATATATATAACTTCTTTTTTATCACATCAGCACCAGATCAAATGTCAACATTTATACACATTCTGAACTTCAACTAAATAAATTAAATAAATAAATGAATAAATAAATAAATAATCAGTCATGGAAATCATTACTGATCTTCTATGGCACAAATTTAAGGAAATTTATGAAATGTTACTTTATAAATGTTACTTGAATTTATATAATGATCACCACACCTTATTTTCACAAAGATTAAATTCTCCTGGAGTGATAGTTAAAATGTCCCTGTCCTTCCCTTCTTCCCTTAACCCAAGCACAACATGTATCTGAAGTGAACAGTGGAAATGTTTTTTTGTTTTTTTTTCTTTTTTTCCCCTCACAATTGAGTGATCATTTCTCATGGATAAGAAAATCTTAATTTACTGTCAGCTCTTAGCAGAGTAGGTCTTGATTCAAACACCATTATACATTGTTGTCCATAGCCTTCCCTAGTTGACTTGGAATGTCAGAAGAATCCTATATCAAGGAGTGGATCCAATCTGGAGATTTTACATCTTCGAAACCAATGATTTTCCTTATTCTGAAGGTATGTTGATATATACTCATTTAATGCAACTCTCAGTGAGACAGTGTACTGAAAAGCAGTTAATTCTAGAAATAATATATAGTCTTACTTAAAATGTAGTTTACTTTTTGAGTACTGGTAATCTAAGTCTACTGTAAATATTAGTTATGTTGACAGGGAAGAAATTGAATCTAGTGTTCCACGAACATTTTGTCTCTGAAATTTGCTGAAGTGTGCTACCTGACTAAGATTCAAAAAATTGATTTGTATTGCTGGTAGGTTTTTTTTTTTTTTTTTTTTAAATCACTCTACAATTTCTAGTTGTCTAAAATCAGGTGTGAAGGATCTTTCTAATCCAACTTTCTAAATGTATATTCACCCAAAAGCCTTTCTATCATTTATAATATGATAAATGTTTGTATTATCGGTATTACCACCTTCAAGTAACTTCCCTGATCCTGTTACATGGTTCCACGCTGATCATTTGGTTGTAGAACTGCAGATTTGCGCTACAGGTATTTTGGCTTTTTTTGTTGTTGTTGTTTGTTTGTTTGTTTGTTTGTTTTATGGACCATCATTATTGAAATATATTGCTACTTTGATGTAGTCATCCAAGACTCAGAGGAATCTAATGCACATCAATTTATTGAGAGCTTTCTTAACAACTAACAGCTGCAACTACTTGGAGGTAAAAATTGGCTGATTTCTAAATAAAATTAATAAGAGTTACAGATAAAATAATATTAGGCAAGGGCTACTACAAAGAGTAAAAGAATAAAAGAAGACAAAGAGAAAAAATAGAAAATGGGGGGAAGAGAGACAGGCAGATACACAAACACAGCAAAGCAAAGCAGTTCACCACTCCTTCATCCAGCTGTGTCTTGGTGTCAGGTGCTGGTCTCCAGTAGTGATGGGTCATCTGAGGTTGTGTTGTTTGATTGACAAGGACTAATAAGGACAGTATAAACGCTTACTCATAGTCCAAAGTGGCTGAGTCAGCTCTTCTGAAGTGACAGCTCTGGCTTTGGGATCTCAGCAGGAACTCCTTTGTTCTAAGCCTTGCAAATTTAAGTTAGCAGATAAGAGGAAGCAGGCTTGTATCTTGCCTTCATCGCATACAATGGTATCATCTCCTAGTCTTGTATCAAGCTAGTTTCATTTATTCCCAGGCCAAGTTTTCAGCCAATAAACAATCCTGAGCCCTCTCTTTCAAAGGCAAGCAACATTAAGGAGATGCTTTCAAACGTAAAATTGTCCACAGAGTAATGTTTATTGTCTCATGTTGATTTGAGACACTCCTTACCAGTCTCAGATAGCCTTCTTCTATGGAGATATTCAAGACTTGTCTGGATGCCAACCTGCGTGATCTAATGTGGGGCATCTGCCTCAACAGGGGGTTGGACTCCATGATCTTTTGAGATCCCTTTCAACCCCGGCAATTCTGTGAAATTAAGTTTGTTTGTTTAGCTATATGTTCAGCGTTCTCTTAAAAATCAATCCTGCACATGCTTACCACACATTACTACTGCTCTGAAAAAAGTATATATATAGATCTGTATCTTTTTTTCTTGTAAATCTTTTAGCTATTCACAGATTAAAAAACTTTTTTTTTTTCTTTTTATTTTATTCCATTTTATTTTAGCAGAATTATTAACCTAAGTTAATATATTCAATATATTTACAAGCTTGGATTTTGTTGCAGGGGAAAAACAAATAAAATAGAGAGAAGAAATTTCTCTCCAGGATTTAATTCAGAGAGAATATCCACTGATCATCCGTAGTTGCAGTGGAAATTACTCTGTGAGACTGAAGCAGGAAATCATGTGAAAATTTGAGTAACCCACAGTAACAAAAAACTTTTCCATGAAGCAACACTTGAATAGTAGTTATAATTGAACATATTTGCAAATAATGAGTTCTTAGACAGAATCATTTTGAATATGTGTATTGTAGTTTAACTCAGTAGGCAACTAAGCAACACACTGCTGTTTGCTCACTCTTCACCGCAAAGTGAAGTCAGTGAGAGAACCTAAAAAGCACAGTCAGTCCTCAAGCAGCAGCAGCCCCCCCAGCCATCTACCCACATTTTTGTTGTTCAGCGTGATGTCATACAGTATCAGATATCCCTTTGGACAGTTGGGATCAGGTGCTCTGACTGTCCCATCCCATGTTCTTGTACATCTCCTTGCTGGTTGGGCAACATGCGAAGATGAAAAGTCCTTGACTTTGTATAAACATTACTGAGAAACAACTAAGCCATCAGAGTGTAACAACATTGGCTTTTTCCTAAATCAAAAGCACAATGTTATGCCAGACAATACAAAAACAGCAGCAACAACAACAAAAACCCAACTCTATTTTACCTGATACAAGCTCTCCACTGTCTGGGAGAAAGAAAGTCCAAAAATATTTTTAAAAAATGTTATTTATGCTACATAAATTTGATTTGAAGGAGTAATTTGTCAACGGTTTATGGGCTGGTCCGGCCCAGTTCCATGACCAGCAGGGCGAAGGGATCTGCAGATCCGCGCCTCTGGGAAAGGGGAAGCAGGGGACCCCAAAATACTTGAAAACAACAGCACTAATCTGAGGTGGAACAAATGATTTTACTAAATATAGTATTAGTAAAATACAATGAGAGAGAGAGAGAGAGTCTGTTTGAATTGTATAGACCTCACCACAATGCTGGGGTGAGAAGTGCAGTCCAGTTGAGTGACTGAAGTACAGACGGCGAAGTGCAGATGGCGAAGAGCAGGTGAAGAAGAAAGATCAGGTGACCTTGCACAGAGTTATATCCCCTTGCTGACCGCAAAGCCTCCTGGGGAAATGTAGTTCTTCTCCGACGGACGAACATTCGGCAGATATCAAACCCCACCCCCAGTGCATTACATGATGTTATGGTGTGGAATACTGATGACCAAAAATCATAAAACCATGACATAATTATACAAAATATTATGTTGCTGCTTGCTTGCAACACTATAGTAGCCTTTATATGTTGTGGATGATAATTGTTATGTAGTGCCGTAGATGGCGGACATGGTGTAAGACTATTTTGCTTTAACAAGGCAAAAAATACAACAACAGTGAAAACGTGCCTGCTTAGTGGAGTCCTTATAAGCCAGGATCCACACATGCCAGGTGGAATTTGCCTAAAATGTGACAGATAGCATCAAGACATCCTCTTGTGTCTTCTTTATGTGTGTGTGCAGTAACTTTTCCAATTGTCCCTCCATTCTACAGCAATCTCTAGGATGAGAGGAATGTTCTGAGGAAGTAAACAACACCCACCCCCCCAAAAAAAAAAAAAAAAAAAGACTAACAATAGACAGTGCTAGAAGGACACTAGATGACACTGAAAATCGCCAAGTAAGGCAAT
The DNA here is from genome assembly GCF_019232065.1 of Centrocercus urophasianus. Taxonomy (NCBI): domain Eukaryota; kingdom Metazoa; phylum Chordata; class Aves; order Galliformes; family Phasianidae; genus Centrocercus; species Centrocercus urophasianus. The sequence goes on from NW_024885532.1 coordinate 5,855,379, forward strand.
GTCTGTCAGGCAATCATTGGACATGATGCACGATGCTAGAAGACTAGATGACATGAAGATCACCATATAAGGCTATGTCCACTGGCAATCATTGGGAGTGGATAGGATAATGAATTTGGGAATGTAATGAATACATAACACATTAAAATATAAGCTGTTCACAAAAGATTAACCAGTGGATCATTCTTGGAGAGTTATTTCAATGCTACCCCTGCTCTACCAATAAAGAACATCTTGCTTAACAGTATCAAAACTTTGCTGTTAAGTTTCTTCACATTAATGTCTTTGACTCACATTGTTGAATACTACTTTATAATAATGTTTAATAAGTATTGTCAAATAGACAAATTGAAAGGGTTTAAAAGACCATTTGTTCCTTGCAATGTGATGATTACATAAACCTCAGTACAACAAAAAGGAAACTCTTACAGCAGGTTTTAGAGTGATTCCAAATAAGCTGTCCTTTTACGAAGTGAAGTTATTGCTTGATTTTTTATGTATTTATATATTTATACATTTATATATTTATATATGTATATATTTATATATGTATATATGTATATATTTATATGTTTATATATGTGTATATTTATATATGTGTATATTTGTATATTTATATATTTTTCCCCTGGAATCCATATGGAGGTCTTTACATGCGCAGTCAGGCACAGTGAATGAATTGAGAAAGCTGATGAATGGTTCCACAGATTTGGCATTAGGTTACAATTATTCTCCAGGGATTTAGATTTGCTGGTTCATTTCCAGTTCGTGTTGGTAAAGATAGAACCTTCACAAGAAGAACTAACTTATATAATAGGTCAAAAATAGTATTTGTAATGAGGTCTGATGACTTCGCACAAATACAGGGTATTACTTCTCCAAAAGATCTAAATAATTTGCAGTGAGGACACAGACTGATGAATTTAACTGCATGTCAGGAAGTCATTAATTTCTGACTTAAATGCTGGTATTTGAACTTCAGAAATATCTCAGGTGGAAACATAGTCCATTTTATCTTCATATTCAGAGAATGATATATCTTGTTGTTTCTTCAAAACATTCACTTGCTTGAATGTGTATGTAGGTAGATAGGGAGACTATTAGATGTTTTGTCACATGCACTTCGTGTATGACAAAAGAATTCCTTCAGCTGTTGTTTTTCAAAGAGAATATTCTAAGTCTGTAAATGGGAGGAAGAACATACTTTATGTGAGAGCAGAACTTTTTCTGCTAGGGAACAAATGTTTTTCATGACTCTTCACAAACGATTTACAAACTATAATTCTCAAAATATTTAACAGTCAGATGAGAAACATGGCAAGAACTGAATTCAAGATGAATAATGTTAAGATGAATCGTTAAGATGTATAGTGTACTTCTGGAGCTGCTTGGGGAAAATTCTTCACCTGATTTTATGATGCAGAATCATGTAAAAAGAAAATATGTAGGCAGAGAAAAGTACTTAAGGTGAAAATGATCCCATTTTCCTATTTCTGACAGACTTCTAACACAGAGTTACAGTTGAAACAGAACTGGAATGTTGTATTTTAAGAAGCCATTCTTCCTCCCCAGTGTTCCTCATTTGGCAATCCAGACGACTGCAAAATAGAGTGCCACTCATCAGAAGTAGTACAGACACATCAATGCATAACTCAAAAATACATATAGCAGAAAATGGACCAATGCATTACTATGCATGGTCAATTGTCTTCTCTCTTTGTCTTTATGAAAACACTACTAAATAGGGAAAAGAACAAACTATCGTGTTCACCCCATTGTCCAATATGACATACCAGGATTATGCTGTCTGACTGGAAGTATATCCCAAATATCACAGAAGAATATATTGAGAATTACATATTTGTGACCACAATCATAATCAGAATCTTATTTATTCTTATATCAGTGAGCTGAGGTTTACTTAACTGAAACAATCTGGATGCATCTCCATGTCATGGAGTATTGACTGTATGTTTACAGTTCCCAGCAATGTTCAGTGTATGTGCTATGTCCAGCATATCTTAGTTCTGTCAGAAAAAAAAGCTAACACAGATGCACTCAACCCAACTTCTTTTCTTTGAATGCCAAAATTTATGCAAAATGCATTTTCTGGTTAAGAATGATAAAAGAAGTGGTACTTTTGTAATGTAACTTCTTTGAGGACAACTATGTCAGTTGCAGGAGAGAAAAGAAGCTGCAAGGAAGAAAGAGGGAACTCTTTATATCACTCCAGGTCATGCAAGAGTCAGTGATACTGAGAGATAATAGTTGCATACAGAAATTTCCATGCTTCTAGCCATAATGACTTTTTAAAGTGTTTACTCTAAAAATGTTTACACTTTTAAAAAGTGTTTATGCTAAAACCAACCAGGCTTCTCTTTCCCAGGAGATTTAGAAGAGATGTTTAATTGTTAGCTATATTTATCTAGTTGTTAAAAAACAAAACAAACAAACAAATGAACAACACAATGAAATAAAATCTAAAAAATTTGAATAATTATTTCCTATTTATGATCAAATACATTTTCCTGCTACCTCAGTCTTTACAAAACTGGAATTTCCGTTGATTCCTGAAAAAGAAGAGTGTTTGTAATGAGTGAATTCAAATAGGCAGCACTTGAGCATAAAGAAAATAATAAACAGAAGGCTCTATCCTAATTTCCAGGCACAATATTTAAGTAGGCACAGATAATAAAAACAAACAAACAAACAAAAAGACTGAGAATTATCATCTCTTAATGAAACAAACTGACACAGTAAGCTCAGTACAATTTCAAAATTGTCATGCAGCAGTTAGTGATATTAATAAAGATTGTAGCATGCATGAATCTTATTTAGAAATAGAATGTACAATGCTAAATAAACTACAAATATCATCAGGCCTAAAAAAATCATCAGCTGCTTTAAAACAGATGTTTAGCATCAACAATCTACAGAAATACAGTATTTCAAAGATCCTTACTTGATTTGTCTTATTAAAAATAAGCAAGTAAATTTTAATTAGACATTTTGTCATTCCTTTGCATTTCAAAACATGTATGACAGATTAAAAGTGGAAATTCTAATGACTTGTTCAATGCATAAAACAAATGTGAGTTACATAAAAGGGAATATTTGTTGTCAGAGTTTATCACAGAATCACAGAATTGTAGGGGTTGGAAGGGACCTCCAGAGATCATCATGTCCAACCCCCCTGCCAAAGCAGGTTCCGTACACCAAGTAGCACAGGTAGGCATCCAGGCAGGTCTTGAACATCTCCGGAGAAGGAGACTCCACCACCTCCCTGGGCAGGCTGTTCCAGTGCTCCGTCACCATCACTGTGAAGAAGTTCTTGCGCACATTTGTGCGGAACTTCCTATGCTGCAGTTTCTGGCCGTTTCCCCTTGTCCTGTCTCCACTCACCACTGAAAGGAGTCCGGCCTCGCCATTCTGCCCCCCACACCTTAAATATTTATAGACTGGGATCGGGTCCCCTCTCAGTCTTCTTTTCTCAAGGCTGAACAGACCCAGTTCACTCAGCCTTTCCTCATAGGAGAGATGCTCCAGGCACCTCACCATCTTTGTGGCCCTCCGCTGGACTCTTTCCAAGAGATCCTTGTCTTTTTTGTACTGGGGAGCCCAGAACTGGACACAGTACTCCAGATGTGGCCTTACCAGGGCAGAGTAGAGGGGGAGGATCACCTCCCTCAACCTGCTGGCCATGCTCTTTTTAATGCATCCCAGGATGCCATTGGTCCTCTGGGCCACAAGGGCACACTGCTGGCTTATGGCCAACCTGCCGTCCACCAGGACACTCTGGTTCCTCTCTGCAGAGCTCCTCTCCAGCAAGTCATCCCCCAACCTGTACTGGTACATGCAATTATTCCTTCCCAGATGCAAGACTCTACACTTGCTTCTGTTAAACCTCATCTGGTGTTTTTCTGCCCAGCTCTCCAGTCTGTCCAGGTCTCGCTGAATGGCAGCACAGCCTTCAGGCGTGTCAGCCAATCCTCCCAACTTCGTATCATCAGCAAACTTGCTGAGGGTGGCCACTATCCCCTCATTAAGGTCATTGATGAAGATGCTGAACAAGACCGGACCCAGCACCGACCCCTGAGGAACACTGCTTAGTTACAGGCCTCCAACCAGACTCTGCACCGCCAACGACGACCCTCTGTGCTCTGCCAGTCAGCCAGTTCTCAACCCACCTCACTGTCCACTCATCTATCCCACACTTCCTCAGCTTTGTTATAAGGATGTCGTGGGGGACAGTATCAAAAGCTTTGCTGAAATCAAGGTAGACTACATCCACTGCTCTTCCCCCATCCACCCAGCCAGAGACAAAATCATAGAAGGCTACCAGGTTGGTCAAGCACGACCTCCTCCTGGTGAACCCATGCTGACTACTCCTGATAACCTCCTCTTCTTCCAGTTGTCTGGAGATGACATCCAGCACCAGCTGTTCCATCACCTTTCCAGGGACAGAGGTGAGGCTGACTGGCCTATAATTGCCTGGATCTTCCTTCTTGCCCTTTTTGAAGACTGGAGTGACGTTGGCTATCCTCCAGTCTTCAGGCACCTCCCCCGTCCTCCAAGACCTCTCAAAGATGACAGAAAGCGGTTCAGCAATCACCTCTGCCAGCTCCCTCAGCTCCCGTGGATGCATCCCATCGGGTCCCATGGATTTGTGAACATTGGTGTTGCCTAGGTGCTCCCGGACCACCTCTTCCCTGACTGAAGGGAGGTCTTCCATTCCCCAGATCCTCTCACTAACCTCCTGGGTCTTGGATTCCTGAGGGGGAGCTTTTTCACTGAAGACAGAAGCAAAGAAGGCATTCAGTATCTTCGCCTTCTCAGCATACCCCGTTACCAGAACACCCCCGTCACTCAGCAGGGGAGCCACATTCTCCCTAGTCTTCCTTTTACTGTTAACGTACTAAAAAAGCCCTTTTTTATTATCCTTTATCCCCTTAGCCAGATTTAATTCCAAGCGGGCTTTAGCCTTCCTCGTCGCATCCCTGCAGGCCCTGACAACATTCCTATATTCTTCCCAAGTAGTCAGACCCTTTTTCCCCATTTCATAGGCCTTCTTCTTTCCTTTGAGTTTGTGCACGAGCTCCTTGCTCATCCACACAGGTCTCCTGCCACCCTTCCCCGATTTCTTCCTCACAGGGACACACCGATCCTGAGCTTGGAAGAAGAGCTGCTTAAATGCCGACCAGCTCTCACAGGCCCCCTTCCCTTCTAACACCCTAGCCCATGAGATAGCTCCAAGTAGGTCCCTGAAGAGTTCGAAGTTGGCTCTCCTAAAGTCCAGGGTAGCAATCCTACTTTTTGCTTTACTTCTTCCACTCAGGATCTTGAACTCCACCATCTTGTGGTCACTACAACCCAAGCTGCCCCCAACCTTTACTTCCCTGACAAGCCCTTCTCTATTACTGAGAATAAGGCCCAGCAGTACCCCTCTCCTCGTCGATTCCTCAACCACCTGCATCAGGAAGTTGTCTTCAACACACTGCAGGAACCATCTGGACCGCGCGTGCCGTTGCTTTTTCAGCAAATATCTAGATAATTGAAGTCCCCCATAAGCACCAGCGCCTGGGATCGTGACGCTGCTTCCAATTGCTTGTGGAAGGCCTCATCAACCTCCTCCTCCTGATCAGGGGGCCTGTAGCACACTCCCACAACAGTGTCAGCCATACCAGCCCGCGTCTTGATTCTCACCCACAAGCTCTCCATTGCTACTCCACTCTCCCCGAGGTGGAGTTCAATACATTCTGGCTGCTCTCTCACATAAAGAGCAACTCCACCACCCCGCCTCGCCAGCTGATCTTTCCTAAAAAGCACATAGCCCTCCATGACAACATTCCAGTCATGCCAGCTGTCCCACCACGTCTCCGTGATTGCAATTAGTTAGTAGCCATGCGACCGCACGCGGATCTCCAACTCCTCCTGTTTATTTCCCATACTGCACGCATTAGTGTATAGGCACTTCAGGGAAGCAGCATTCCCCTGCCACACTCCATCCCTTCAAACTCCACCCTCATCACCTATCAAGTTCACTTTTGAACCTCAAACTACCCGCACAACCTCAGCAGCCCTCATTTTGTCCCCTTCCCCCTTCTTACCTAGTTTAAAGACCTTTCAATGAGGCCCGCCAGCTCCTGGGCTAGGATCCTTTTACCCCTTGCAGACAGGTGAGCTCCATCTGCAGCCGTCATGCCAGGAGCTGAGTAAATTGCCCCGTGGTCAAAAAAATCAAAGTCCTTCTGCCTGCACCAGCCTCTAAGCCATTTATTGATGAGGAGGGTTTTTTGATCCTCTCAGTGTCCTTCCCCACCACTGAAGGGAGTCTGCCTCCTCTCAGAATTATATACAAAATATAATTATATTGTATTGAAAGAAAAATCCATGATAAATGGAATACATACATTAGTGTGACAATGAAGGAAAGGAAACAGAACAATCTCATAACAATTGCATTTCTCAGTAATTTAGTAAACGTACAGTGTTTATGCAAATTTTAAACAATCATTTTACGACTTGTTTCAAGTGGTGTCCCCCAGGGGTCAGTACTGGGGCCCATCTTGTTTAATATCTTTATTGATGACCTAGATGAGGGGGTTGAGTGTACCCTCAGTAACTTTGCAGATGACATCAAGTTGGGAGGTGGTGTCGATCTGCCTGAAGGTAGGGAGGCCCTTCATAGGGATATAGATAAGCTGGACGGCTGGGCTGAGGTGAATGGGATGAGGCTCAAAAGGCCAAGTGTTGGGTCCTGAACCTTGGCCACAACAATCCCATGCAGAGCTATAGGCTTGGGGATGAGTGGCTGGATGATTGTGAAGAAAAGAAGGACCTGGGGGTGTTGGTTGATACTTGGCTGAACATGAGCCAACAGTGTGCCCAGGTGGCCAAGAGGGCCAATGGCATCCTGGACTGCATTAGAAATAGTGTGGCCAGCAGTGCAGGTAGATAATTATCCTGATGCACTCAGCACTGGTGAGGCTGCATCTGTTGAGTACTGTGTTCAGTTTTGGGGACCTCACTACAGGAAAGATGTTGAGGTCCTGGAGTGTGTCCAGAGAAGGGCAACAAAACTGGTGAGGGGTCTGGAGCACGAATCCTTTAAGGAATGGCTGAAGAAGCTGGGATTGTTTAGTCTGGAGAAGAGGAGGCTCAGGGGAGACCTCACTGCATTTTACAACTTCCTGAAGGGAGGTTGTGTTGAAGAGGAGTTTGGCCTCTTCTCCCAGACAACAAACAGGACCCAGGGAAATGGCTTCAAGTTGTACCAGAGGAGATTTAGGTTAGACATGAGGAAAAACTATTTCTCTTAGAGAGTGGTCAGGCACTGCAATGGCCTGTCCAGGGAGGTGGTGGAGTTGCCGTCCCTGGCAGCGTTCAAGATGAGCCTGGATGAGGAGCTGTAAGATATGGTTTAGTTTGTGGTAGCAAAGGTGATGAGGAAATGGTTGGACTAGATGATCTTACGTGTCATTTCCAACCTTGTGATTCTATGATTCTATGATTCTGTGACTCTTCAGATTCACACTGCCATTTACAGAACATTGAACAAGAAAATTCTACTGTTCCTTAGCTACAGTATGTCAGTTGCGGGTAGAATATAATTAATACATCGTTTCACACTTGATGAGTATAATTTAATTTCCCTTACTAATAACAAACAACAGTAACAACAAAAGGTTTATTTCTAGGAAGCTGTGAGAGATCAGAATTAACATTAAAGAAACAAAGACTGTTAGTAACTACAGAAAAATAAAGAGATGCTTTTGTGTGTTTTATTGAGAGAAAATGAATAAGCAAGGACTACTGCAAGAACAATAATTATTTGAAGGTTGGTAGTAATATGCTTAACTTAATCTTTTGTGAATGTATTTTCAGAAATTTAAGTGTTGTTTCACCAAGTTGATATATTTAATCCTTTCCCTTTTAATATTCATAGCTATACAGAAATATAGCTGCAATAAGGCATATGAAAGTCTCACAGAGAGGTTCATAAACAGATAATTTTGTCTGAGTATGTCTTATTTGTTTGTTTCCTGTTATCATTTGCTCTTGGTAATAAAAATTCATAATGGAGATCTGTTTCTAAGGTGTATTTATATATCTAAAATCACACTAGGCAGTACCTATATTGTATCTTTTATTATCAGTACTGACTAATTCCAGGGTTAACTGAGGTAGCGATAGAATTCGAGAGAATGGCTTCAAGCTGTTCTAGGGGAGATTTAGGCTGGACATCAGGAAATAGTACTTTTCTGAAGGAGTGGTCAAGCACTGGAATGGGCAGCCCAGGCAGGTGGTGGAGTCACCAACCCTGGAGGTGTTCAAGGAATATTTGGACGTTGTGTTGAGGGATATGGTTTAGTGAGGACTATTGGTGATGGTTGGACTGGATGATCTTGTAGGTCTTTTCCAACCTTGGTGTTTCTGTGATTCTGTGATTCTGTGATTATGTGATCTCCAGACAAGTTACCATGTGAAATTTCAGAAAAACATAGACAGAAGTGCTCTGGTTGCAGCTATAAAAATGTTATTGAATTTTGTACATGTAAAGTATTAATTGATGAATTCTGGCAGTCATTTTCCCTAAAATGCTATGGTAATGCCATGGTAATGCTTACTGTCTTCTGCATACAAAGAATGAACAATAGCTAATCCCAATATCTAAATCTGAACAGAATGATTTTTCTTCTTCCAATAATCCACCATCTCATATGTAACTTCTTTCTTTTTGTGGCTGTTGTGTGGGTAGATCTGCTGCAAGAAGGAAATTTCATTCACCAAGGTCAATACTATCGATTTCAAGCTTGCTTTGGAGACATATTGTCAGTTACTAGAATTGGTTTATGCAGTCATCACACCTCTATTTTCTCTTAAGAATTGTTCTTATGGCAGACATTAAAGTTGCGGAGCTGCATAAAATTAAATATATTCACTATCATCATTTTCACTTGTGTGAAAGACAAAACTGTTTTTGTCTCAAAGCTTGATTTGTGAGACCTTTCTGGTGATAAGACTAAGTGACAACTGCAAATTATGTAGGGGGACAAGTGGTGGGTGTCACTGTGCCACAGTACCTCTGCTTGTATAGAGATACTGAGTACCTCTGATTGTAAAGATGCAGAAGTGAGACAAGCAGTCTTTTTTCAGGGGTGCAGCTTGAAGGAGCTGACCACTGCAAAAGGCGATAATGCTTATGCACAGAAACAAAGGCACCACTCCCTGCCGGCTTATCTGTTGGACCAGGTGTGTCAAACTAACAGAGAGAAAAGAAGAAAACAAAACAAAACAAAATAAAACAAAAAAACCCACAGAGAAATGGTGGCTAAAAGGCCCTCACTAAACTAGGCTTTGGAGAACTCCCAAAGAAACCTTTGACGGAGAATTCCCGGAGGGGAACACCTCTTTGGAAGACCCCCCCCCCCCGGCTTGTTTGCTGCCAAGTTTCCTGGCTTCCTCCCCTCCCCCATGGTGATGAGTTTCTGAGAAAAATGGACCTGCTACGAACCTTGCTGGATCCATGGTGGTGACTATCTCTCCTTTGCTTTCTATAAAGACTTCTTGCTTTTTATTTCCTATCTCTTTTCTATAGCTAATCTCCCCTTCCCCATATCCCTAAGCAACTAGTATTTGTAATAAACTGGTTGGGCTATGACATGTTGTGTCTTAATCTCACCACTGGGTGTACATATACTGAAAGAACCTCTTCTCCCTCCTATGAATTGGAGTGAGACAACTTGTTATGACATTGTCAACAATGTAAGCATTGGTAATTTCAGGATGTAAAGCTTAATGACAGTTCGTACAGTTGTGACCAGTGAATGTTTTTAATCCAGGAAGAGATCGTATTTGTTAGAGAAAGTATTTTGAAATTAGCACTGCAAACTAATATATCGAAAATCAAACCTGTATTAAACTGTATGGCTAAATAAAGTATTGTAATTATTGCTATTTTTTATGAGGATGCTACAAAAGTAACACCTCCCATTTTATTATGTTGATCCACAACATCAGAGGCTAATACTGATAGTATGATAGTAGAGATTAAGCTTTTCCACCAATATTCTGTTACATTTTGTTGCCATATGATAGCTGGTAGCAGAGGGGCACTCTGAGAAAATGGCATCTGACATGGAAGTACATTTATAAACCAAAGGTGTCTAATTAAATTCATCCATTAAGAAAAAATCGCATCCACTATCATTAATTGACATTTGATGAATGCTTTTGGAGACCAAACAGTAGATGCTGACATAGTGGGGCGGTGAGTGGTATATTTCGGATGACAGTGAAGTGAAAGACAAGCCACATTCTGGACAGCCATGCAGATTTTTATAAGCACAGCATCCAGGCTCTTGTTTATTAGTGATAAAATGCATAGCTAATGGTAGTCACTACATTGAAAACCAGTGTTTTGTAGTGGATAATTTGTTCTAGTAAATAGTGTGCTCTTCGTATCTGCTGTATTTTCCATGGACATAAAAAGGAGGAATTACTTTTGGAACAACCTAGATAGAATCTATGACTTGGCTCTGAAGCTAAGAACTGAAGTCAGTTACTTCATCACTTTCTATATCTTCAAATCTTCAAATGCACATAGGTCCAACACAGCACCGCAATGTGAATGAACAAGTCTTGCTCATTGTTTTTTTGTTATGTGTTTTGTTTCTCCATTGTCATCTTCTTTTTTTCTTTTTAATTCAATTTTAATAACCCTCCAGCTTAGCTAACAAGACAATATTCTCTAATACTGTGAGAACTGTTGAGGAATGGAGCAGATAAAAACACTGCTTACAAAGCTAGATGCTTCTACAAATACTCTTGGTCTTTGCTAGGTTGATAAGAGTGTACTTATCTAATAGCAAATTTGCATGTAAATATAATCACTAGCAAGAAACACTACAACCTTTCTGCTTCTATTTTCTTTTTATCTTCTTTTTCCTCAGGGAAACTGGACTGCAAATTAATAATAGCAGCAGTGGCTCCAGGCTATCTTATCTTCATTTTCTTTTAAAAAAATATGATTTTTTGGCATTTTAATAAATTTAAAATAATATACAATGTACGTTATTACATATATAAGCAATTGAAGGAAAAAAAGGGATACAGTTCATTGTAGCATGGAATATCCTGAGTTAGAAAGGATCCATGAGGATCTTTTAGTCCAAATCCTGGCTCCACACAGTACCGTCCAAACATCAAACCCTATGTCTGAAAGCATTGTCCAAATATTCCTTTAACTCCAACAGGTTAGGTGCCATGACCACTTCCCTGGGGAGTCTTTTCCTGTGTTTGGCCACCCTTTGTTCTGTTCCTAATATTCAATCATCCAAATCTTCTTTTCTTACAAAATTTGACTGCAAACTAATGTTTGACTCTTGGTTGGCACATTTTAAACCTGAAATCTCTTTGTAGTTATTACTGAAGATGTGAAAGTTTACTGCACTTTTATTTTTCGTTATCTGTTCAAAAATCCTGATCCTAGTCAGTTTTTCCAATAACACCATTGGAGCAATGCTCTACCACTATCAGTACTATCAGTTGATTCTCAATAACAATCAAATATGTTCTCATGTTCTCATGGGTTTACATTTTAAATTTCCATTAGTTTGCTTTTTTTTTTTTTTTTCTTTTTTTTTTTTTCCTTATTATGTTTAGATTTGAATGAAGAGGTACTGCTTTTGGAACTGTGATTTCACACAAAGAAATTCTCTACAGTCTAGCACGAGATAGAATTGCTCTTTTCAACTGTTAGCTCAATGGTATGGTTTTATGGTGCAAAGGAACTGCATATAAGATTTATATTTAAATATCCTAACAGATTGATTGTTATTGTCTTGCTTTTCTAAACTGTTAAATTACACAAACATTGATAGGATTAAAAATTTACTTGTAACGTTAGTGCTGTCTACAGTAATAACAAGAGTAATAATAATAATAACTGTCATGGTTTTATGATTATTAGTTATTGGTATTCCACATCATAACATCATGTAGTGCACTGGGAGTTTAACTGTTAGTGCTCAAGTTCCAGGTACCTGTCTGCAAGAGAAGAAGAACTACGTTCCCCAGGGGGCTTTGCGATCAGAGAGGAGATATAACTCCTGGCAAGGTCTTTTTTGTCCACTCTTCTCTGTCTGCTCTTCTTCATCTCCTTGCTGCTCAACTGGACTGCGCATCTCACCTCAGCGTTATGGTGAGGCCTATCCACTTTTCGGACATTCTCTCTCTCATTACATTTGATTTATTAGTTTCAATTCTAATTGTATTGTATTATAGTGTGAATAAATTAAATATAGTGTGAATAAATATCTGAATAAATTGCTTTATATTATAGACGTTGGTTTAATTTTTTCTGTATTTTTCTTTCAGCTTTGTTTCTAGAAAATCCCAAATATATGATTCTACTAGCAGATGTTAACATACAAAGAACCTGAATGACATATTTGAACATTTGTTAAAGTCAAAAGTAAATTATATACTTTTTACATTTTTTCTTTTTTTTTTTTAACATCTTGTATGTGTCTATCAGAATCACCAAAAAAACACCTAAAACATTAGTTAAAAACTAATGAAGTGGGAGCATTCTTATTGTGCTCCTTCCTTGTGAAATACAGAATACAGTACCTTGATTAAGGAGAGGATTTTATCCAGAATTACTGATGAGGACATGTTAATTTCTTGAGAATAATTTGCAAGAGCAAACAGAAGCAGGAGCCTTAACTCTTAAGAGCTCAAAAAACTGTTGGTCAGCTGATTAGTGGTATCTTACATATATGAATTAATTCCACTTTTTCTGAGAAAATCTAGTTTCTGTGAGCAGAAAAAGCTTTATCTAAGCTAAACACCAGTCATCCACAGAGTCTGAGTCTACTAACAGCTCAGCAAGATCATGTAAGTTTTTAGATTTGTAATATAATGCTTTTCCAAGAGACTGTAAAACATGAATAAGCACTTGGATCTTACTCTGAAAGTTAAGGTGAATAAGCCTGCAGGCATAAGGTCATGAGAAGCCTCCAGAATCTATACGACTCCTTAGCCCCTGCTCATGTCAGTATTTATTGGGAAAAGTGATCCATAATCTTCTGTGAGAAGTCATGATTCATAACTTGCCTTTCATGCTGATCTCACAGTTTCAATAGGAGCACAAAACACTTGCCATTCAGTGGAAGATCTTCCTTGTGTAAATGATGGTGCTTCTAATTCCCTCTTCCTACTGAACTTGATGCTCAGTATGAGCTTCTGCCACAGAGAGACTCTTACATGCAAGAAAAACTGTCATAAATCCTTCCTCTCTACTGCTTCTCATACTTGTCTCACATAAAGCAGATTACTGCCTGCATGAAAGCAGCTGTTCATAGCTACCAGATCACTCTCTGGAGAGTCACACTCTGAGCTCTATCACAGCTGAACTCCTGTTGAGTTTAGATCTGGATCCTTTTTGCAGAAGTTCGCAGTTAACTACATCAATCTATGCTCTCTCTCCAAAATAGTGCATATAAGGCATGGTAAGCACAAGCCAAATGCCAAATAAATTGTACCTCTTTAGATCTATGTAAGCCACACTGTCCCTGACACAAATACCGGCTTAGTTTCTTGGGATCCTACAGGTGTTCAAGAGTGAAATCCCATGGCATTGTGGGTCCCCATGATTCTAAGATTTTTCCGAAACCTCTCCATATTCCCTGACAGTCAGCATTCTCTGGTTTTGGAGGAGACTCCTTCCCCTTGTCACAAATGCCTTGTAATACATTCAGGGAGATTGATAACACACACACCAAAATGAGCATTAATTAGAAATTCAAGAAATGTGTGACAAACTGAGAAGAAAGCCTAGAATCTGGTCTGAACATTGTGTTGTTTGTAAAATTAGCTATTCCTTTTGGGATGTAAATGTCAAAATTCAAATCATACCACATTGCATATAGGTACCATACAGGTGTCTCCATCAGTGCCCTTATTTGGTTATATATGAATACAATTCCACAGAGTAATTACGACATTGATAATTGGCCAGTAAGTTGTGAGTAACATCATAGCTTTTAATCCCTTACACAGCGCCCCCATGATAAAAAGTGGGTTCATTGCTGGTATCAGCTAAAAAGGGGTTAATGAATTGAAGCTAACAAGAGGAGGAAAAAAAAAAAAAAGGAAAGAGACACTGCCCAGATTAAGCAGTCTCAAAGTTTACAGATATCCCAGAATACTGGCAAGGATGCCTGGCCTTTCAAGGTCAAGTTTTCCAGCACAGAAACCTGAACTACTGATAATGTTCCCTAACGAAGCTCTCTGGGAACAGAGAGACAGATTCGTTCTAAAAGCTAAAAAGCAGCTACTGCCTGCATTCTCCACCAAAATTTGTCACGGAGTTAACCAGATCAATCTATGCCCATGACAGGGGGGCAGTAGGCCCCTGTCCCTCCCCAGCCCCACAAAATGGGAAGGGAAAAGGAAAAGGGATAGGGAGATGAGAGCTGGGCTCAAGGTAGGAAGAAAAAAAAAAAGTGGCAATATTCTATGGAGGAAAACTTATTTTACTAACCATGATATCAGAATAGATAACACAATATAATACAATCTAATTGAAATTGAGACTAATAAATCAAATAAGATAGGAGAGAGAGAGAGTTCCTGAGACCAAGTCAAACCTGAAAAGCTTGGAACAGCTAGGAAAGCACCCTACAACACCCACTGCCAGGCAGTAAGAGAGCGCCCCACGCAGAAGGGACAGATGCCATGACTTCCATAATACATAGGGATAGGTGCCTGGAATTGGAGCATTAACACTTTAACTCCCAGTGCACCACATGATGTTATGATGCAGAATACTGAAAACCAAAAAACATAAAACCATGACACAAAACAAGAATGCAAAGACACGTAGTGTTGTTCAGTTGATACTATAGGCAATCATGTCTGGGTGGAATGTGAAGTAATATCTTTTCTGGAAATAAATGTTATGGTAGAACATGTTTAGCATTTTGATTTAACTTTTTCTCCCACTTGAATTATTTTATATTCTTACAGAATAATACTAAGCAAGAGAATAAATGTATCAGGGCATTCTATTACATAAGAATACTACAAATGCTAATCATCATAATCAATCTTCAGCTAAATTCAGTCATTTCTTTCTGGACAGTCAAATAGAAGAGTCTCAGGGAAATCTTACAGGATTTGGTATTTTCTCATGAAGTGGAACTTTCAGAGATTGCTCATTAGAAAATGCAGTATTTCATCTGAAAGACATGAGCCTTCACCAAGTGGTGTTCAGATACAGGAGGAGATAAAGATGCTGTTTTTAAAGGTGTGTTGGTTTTGTTTTTTTTTGGAGTGTGTCTGTGTGTGTGTGTGTGCGTGTCTGTGTGCGTTTTTCCCCTGCTCTCTTAGAGACCATCTAAAGGAGACCATGGGGACTGAGGAACAGCTGAGGCCTCTGTGTTGGCTCAGAGCAAAGCAGCAGAGGGCAGGCCTCATGGCAGCTGCAGCTCCGCACAGGGACCACAGGGGCAGCACTGAGCTCTGCTCTGTGTGACAGCGACCGGGCCTGAGGGAATGGCATGGAGCTGTGTCAGGGGAGGGGCAGCTGGGGGTCATGGAAAGAGTCTGCAACAGAGGGAAGTTGAGCACTGGAATAGGCTGCCTAGGGCAGCGGTTATGACACTAAAGCCTGCCAAATTGCAAGAAGTGTTTGGACAGTGCCTTTAGAAATACAGTTAGAATTGTAGATGGTCCTGCATGGAACCTGGAGTTGGATTCAGTGACCCTTGTGGGTCTCTTGCAATCATATTCAAAGATTCTACCATTTTTCTGTTTTGTCACTTGTAAACAGTGATTATTTTGGACCAAGTTCCATGATGGTCTGTTAAATTAATCTATTTTACTTTCTTTTAGGTGCCTCTGAATTTTTGTTCTACAGTAGTACAGTTTGTATTTACTACACCATATTTGACTAGTTATAGGGAATGAAAGGGGAAAATGCCATCCTTTCAGATTGCTATTGCAGGCAACTATGGTGCACACTCTGCATGATTAATGCATGCTTCACTTTATCAATCAGTCTTTGCAGATCAATTTGCTTAAGTCTGCAGTGAGCTGCATTTACAAGGGAGAGTGTCAATCTTTAATAGGATTATGTGTCAGAATAAGACAAAGTACAGTAATAAACTGTAGGAACAGCTCAGGATAAGAAGTTGCAGAACTGCCTATTGTGCCATAATTTTTTGTGTACCTGTCTCTTTCTTTACATGTGTTCTACTTAATATTTTAATAAAATTAATTGCAGTTGTCGACACTTACTAATATAATACATGATAGCTGAACAATTTTGCACAACACGAGTGTTCACTGATTCTAAGGACTTTAGGTTTAGAATCATTTTGTGAATTTTTCAAATACATTAAATAATTAAACTAAGGCAATGAGGTCATACAACAGTGAGTGATAAGAAACGCCTATTAAAATAAAGTGTAGTTATTATATTTATGATGGAGCAACAGATTATTTCTACTTATCAAGTCTGTTCTCATTTCTATTTTATATTCTTAATGAAATATGTGGAGAAGATCTTTTTCTTTCAAAAATACAAAACTCTGCCTGTGGAAAAATCGTTACATAATCATAAATGCATTTACTGCATTCAACCATGTATTTTTATTTTAGTGGTAGTTAAGCGTAAAATAATTTTGGATGAAAACACTTTATTATCTTCTTGTTTAGCTATTCTACTGCTAGACAGTGCTAGATCTAGTGATTAATGTGTCTTTTTGTGAATATTTATCCAAATTTCTGGATTGTTAGTGTCACATATCTTGTAAATTCTTCTGAAAAGCCTTGTATATTTTTTTTTTATTGGTATTTGTATCTGCCTGTACTTGATGTTACACTTCCCAGTTTTTTATTTGTGAAGTTTAAGAATGTATGTTCTAAGACAAAACTGAAGAGAATAATACAAATAATTAAGTAAATGAAAGTTATTTTTTAACTTTCAGCTTGATTCCATTTAAAGGTAAGATTCTGTTGATGAAAGGTAAAACTCAGCACCTAGAAACTCTGCTAGAAAAAAAGGTTCCTCATACAGTCAGTGAATGAAGTAAGGATCTCTATAGCAATTTCTCTCATTACAAAGTAAAATATATTGAATTTCAGATAAATTCTAAACAAGTGCTTACTTCAGTTCACCATGTATATAACCTAATAACTAACTCATATATAAACATCTGCATTAACATCTAAAATAAAAATAAAATAGGTAGCATATACTTTTCAGTTTATTATATAAAGTAGCATGACTAAAATAAGCAGTCTACTCATGGATGCACAGGGCTTTCCTTTTTTCCAGACGGCAGTACCCCTTTTTTTTTTTTTTTTTTTTTTTTCTTCCACACATGTGTGTGTGTGTGTGTGGTGATTTCACAGCAGTGGGGATCTCAGCATCCCCATACTGCACTCTCATTTCCTATTCATGACAAATAAGGGAGAGAAAATATGGTGGGAAAAAAATAAGTAAATAAACTTGAAGATTAAGGGCAAGGAAGTCACTGGACTGTAATGGTCACAGGCACATCAGACTGTGCATGAGGGAGATTAACATAGTTTACTGCCAACTAATATCAGCCTATGGCAGCGAGAACTAAAAGCATTCCTCCCCACCCGCGCTCCTCTACCTTGTTACCCTCAAGCAGTTCAGGAGAATAAGGAACAAGAGCTGCAGTCAGTGTGCAACACTTTATTGCCTGCTCCTCCTTCATGGTCACTCTCTGCCCTTGCTACAGCACTGGGTCCATCACGGGATGCAGTTCTTCACGAATTGATTGAACACAGAATTCCCACAGAATGCAATTCTTCAAGAACTGTCTAGCTTATACTAATCCTTCAGCAGGGCCCTGATCCAGCATGGGTCCCCACAGGCTGCAGCTCTTTAAGGACTACTCCGACATGGCTCCCTATCACGGGGCCCACCTTTCAGGCACTGCTCTTCACGGGTCTCCATGGGCAGCAGCTCCCCCAACTTCCTGCCTCTCTATGGGCTGCTCTCCATGGCCTGCAGTTCCGGCCCAGGGCTGCTCCTGCAGGGGTGTACATGGGCTGTGTCTCTTACAGGCCTCATCCTCTGCTGCACCATGGGTGCACAGGGAGAGTGCAGCCTATAGGCTGCAGGGGGACAGCCTGCTCCTCTATGGGCTTCTCCTGGGCTGAGAGAGCTTCTTTGCACCTGTAGCACCTCCTGCCCTCCTTCTGCACTGATCTGTGTGTCTGCAAGTATGTTTCCATCAACATTTTCTCAGTCTTCTCTCTTAGCTGCCATGGCAGTATATCCTTTTCATAAATTTGCTCTCCCAGAGGCTCAACCAGCATTGCTCATTCTCTCTGCTTTGGTCACCAACAGGTCCCTTTTGGAACTGACTGGAACTGGCTCTTAGTGTTGATACGGATAATCTTGTCTTTTAGAAGTGTCTTGAATATTAATATATCTTCTATCTAGCATTCTGGACGGGAGATTAGCTCTACCTATGACTATCCAAATATGTGAATGGGAGAGGTAGGGTCGAGATCTCAAGACCTCTCTCTGAATGAATAGCGATAGTTTTCCCAAATGTTTGTAAAGGATGTACCTTTGTTCCTTCGATGTACCTGTTACGTGGAAATGTCTGCTGTGCATCCAGCACTATAATAAAAATTAACACATGCTTCTAAATACTACATTGGTGTTAAGGAGTTGTGTTTGGGCTGGGATTTGTCTGGCAACATTATTATGGGGCAGGTCCTGACACTTCTTGCAGAGGTCTCTCTTGCAGTGCCACTGAAATAAAAATCTTGCTATATAAACTCAATGCACTTGTACAGCTAGTCTGGTTTCCTGACAAACTAACCATCTGAAAGAACTCAGAAGATGATGATGAATGCTAAGACCTTCCTCTACAATCATGTTTGCTACTCTGACTGTTCCCTTGACAAAATTTGTAATAGGATTATCAGTTAACTTAAATGATGTAACCTCTTAATTATTTGAAAATTAATAAAGGGAAAGTGTGGTGTCATTCCTTTGAGTGCAGTCGGTTGTTTTTTTTCATCCTTTCTCACAGTAAGCTTGTGCATAGTATCTTTCTCTGAAGACTAATTTAGAAGTAAGACATAAAACTCAAGATTTGTTTCTAGTTAAGAATATATAAATTGAAAGTCAGTTTGTGTATCAGTAACATTTTTTGTAATGTACAAAATTAAAATATCACCTCAGCAGAAAATAACCCTCTTATGGGGTCATCATAGTGGTATCCCATTCCAGAGATAAATCTGCAGCTGGACTTTCAAACATAAGGAGCAAATTCACATGGATTAGCATTAAGCAAAAATATTAGCCTTGAAATAAAGGAGAAATATATTCAACTCTGAGGTAGAAGTACATTATAATATCAAAGGAACTTGCAATTTCACAAACACGCCATCTCTATCTATAAATAATTATAGCCTACCTAGCTCTATGAGGACACTTGATATGACCATCAGAGACTATCAGAGCATTGCATCTCAGTGATTTTTGCAAGGTAGCTTGAAGATAACTACGTTATTTCTCAGAATGAAGCTGGAATATTCAGGAATAGTTGTGTACCTCTGCTGCACAGTGCACAGTGTATGGTTGTTTTTTTTTTTTTTTTTTTTTTTTTTTCAGGAAATTATGTCATAGTAAAGTTTTACTTAAGCTGTTTTAGCTAGTGAGCTGATTAGTGGATTATTTCAAAAGAACTAAGTTCAGGATTACTTTCTCTACTTTGAAAATAAAATAAACTACTTCAATCTTAGTGAACTCTTAAGTGCATGCTTGGGAAGTAAGTCCAAAAAACTAGCATTGTATTAGCATCCTTGTTTATTAATTCTTTATCATTTAGCTAATCCATGAATGCTTAAGATTCAATAAATTAAGTCAGCTGGATAAATAATTGATTTCTTTACTAAAGTTTGATGAAGAATGATTAGATGATTAGAGTACTGAATGATTTCTCTTTTAGTTTCTCTGGAAACACAAGCCATAAAAATTACTTTTTTCAGTTGTAAGGTATTTAGCTGTACTGCTGTTAAGTTAGTCACAAATATCAAGGCATTTCCCTTTGATTTAAAGGAGTGAAAATTCATCAGTCGGGTATACAACTGAGCTAATTACCCTGGGCAGCCTTACTAGTTGATAGATAGAGTATATTTCCAGGACATAATTAATCTTGCTTTAATGTTGACATCTGAGATAATTCAGATAATATTTGTCTGAAGTGTATCAATTTTTCTTTTTTTAATCTGAAACAAAATTAGAAAGACTGGCTTATCTACAACATGGGTATCTAAAAATAAGTATTTCCATTGTTAACTGTCAGTCTTACAGTTTCAAATTGCTTTCTTTCTGTCCCTCCAGAGGGGTAAAAAACAAACAAACAAAGAAAAAAAAAAAACAACAGATTTTTCTACTTTGAATTAGATTCCAAAATTAATATCTAATGCAATAAAACACAATTTCACTTATTATTTGTCATGGTTTTGTGATTTTTGGTTTTTGGTATTCCACATCATAACATCATGTAGTGCACTGGGAGTTTAACTGTTAATGCTCAAGTTCCAGGTACCTGTCTGAAGGGAAGAAGAACTACATTCCCCAGGGGGCTCTGCGGTCAGAGAGGAGATATAACTCTTGGCAAGGTCACCTTATGTGCTCTTTTTCATCCACTCTTCTTTGTCCACTGTTCGTCTGCTCTCCTCCTGTCTCCCTGCTGCTCAACTGGACTGCGCATCTCACCTCAGCATTATAGTGAGGCCTATCCCCACCTTTTGGACACACTCTCTCTCATTGTATTTGATTTATGAGCTTCAATTCTAATTATATTGCATTATGGTGTATTATCTTGCATTTTGATACTAAGTAAATTAGTTTGTTTCTCCTCAGATCGTTCCTGCTGTTTTTAATTATTTTCGGGTTCCCTGTTCCCTTTTCTGGAGGTGCGGATTTTGAGAAATCCCTCCACCCCTCTAGTCATGGAACTGGGCTGAACCAGCCCATAAAACATTGACATTATTTTATTTCTGTTGTTAGAGTTTTAAAATATAATAAAGATCTTCCTTATATAATTATACTTCAGTGATGACCAGTTAAAAAAAAAAAAAGAAATGAAAAGAAAAAATAGTCAATAATCATTGTGTAGTTTCCTCCTGGACATTGAACTAAAGGAGATTTAGATTAGATGTCGGAGTTATGTTTTTCACTGAGAGTCTCTCCAGAGAAACTGTAGATGCCTTGTCCCTGGAAGTGTTTAAGGCCAGGCTGTACAGGGCCCTGAGTAATCTAATCCAGTATTTGATTTAGTGATTATCAGCACTGCCTGCAGTAGGGGAGTTGAAATTTTATAGTCTTTTAGGTCCTTTCCAGTTCAAGCCATTCTGTGATTCTATGATGTATGTATTTTCACATCAAAGGAATATTGTAAACAAACTTAGCTGGGAAAGAAGCTTATAAGATTAATTGTGTGTAAAGAAAATCTAGCTTTCCATATTTATATACAACTTCAGTTAAAAGATTAGAGACATCAGAAATAACTATTGAACAGATAAACACTGATATCAATCAGCATACTACTGCCTCAAAATGTTTTGTTTTAATAAAGATTTAGTAATGTTCCTGAGACTGAAGTCTTGAACAGATGTGCTAAAAGGAATTTTTTTGTTTGATCTAACTCAATTCAAGCTTATTCACTTACAAATTTCATTATATCTTGAATAATGCCAACCTGAAAAATAAATATTTTTTAATTTCTGATCTTATGCATGCTTCTAGGGTACATTAATCACTCTTATATTCTTGCTGTTTACATGACTTGAAACATGACAGTTATGACATTAGAGCACAATAATGAATTAGAAACAAATTTTAAACTAGCATTCCTACTACACATTTAAGGAATATTTGTGTATGTTACTGAATTTGTATCTATTTTTTCTTCTCACTACCTCAGAAAAAGATTATTTTTTACAGAAGAAATCAGAAATACTCTTGTAAAAATCAAATATTCTTACAAATTAATATCTGATTTTATACGCCGTATGTCTGTCTACTGCATGAGTAACACGGTAAAATTAGATTCTTATTAACTGGACTGAAGGTATATGTTTTTCCATTTTCTGTTAGAGATGAAATCAAAATGTACAAATTCCCCCATGTAATGTCAGTAAAACACATTTTAAAAGTTTTCACTGTATCACAGAATGTCAGGGATTGGAAGGGATCTCAAAAGATCATCTAGTCTAATCCCCCTGCTGGAGCAGGAACACCTAGATTAGGTCACAGAAGAACAGATCCAGGTGGGTTTTGAATGTCACAGAATCACAAAATCACCAACATTGGAAAAGACCTTCAAGATCATCCAGTCCAACCATCCACCTATCACCAATAGTTCTCACTAAACCATGTCCCTCAACACAAAATCCAACTGTTCCTTGAACACCTCCAGGGTCAGTGACTCCACCAGCTCCCCGGGCAGCCCATTCCAGTGCTTGACCACTCTTTCAGAAAAGTACTATTTCCTAACTAAGATTTAGTCCAGCCTAATTCTCTCCTGGTCTTGAAGCCATTCCCTCTAGTTCTATTACTAGTTACACGAGAGAAGAAGCCAACCCCCAGCTCACTACAACCTCCCTTCAGGTAGTGATAGAAAACAATAAGGTCTCCCCTGAGCCACCTCTTCTCCAAACCGAACATTCCCAGCTCCTTCAGTTGCTCCTCATAAGGCCTGTGCTCCAGACCTCTCACCCATCTTTGAACCTGCTCCAGGGCCTCAATGTCTTTCTTGCAGCGAGAGGCCCAAAACTGGACACAGTACTCAAGGTGCAGCCCCACTAGAGCTGAGTACAGGGGGACAATCACTTCCCTGTTCCTGCTGGCAACACCATTCCTGATGCAAACCAAGATGCCATTGGCCTTCTTGGCCACCTGGGCACACTGCTGGCTCATGTTCAGCTGAGCATCAACCAACATCCCCAGGTCCATTTCCTCTATGCAGTCTTCCAGCCACTCCGCCCCAAGCCTGTAGCGTTGCCCAGGGTTGTTGTGGCCAAAGTGCAGGACCCGGCATTTGGTCTTGTTCAACCTCATCCCATTGGCATCAGCCCAGCTATCCAGTCTGTCCAGATCCCTCTATAGGGCCTCGCTACCCTCAGGCAGATTGATACTTCCAGCCAACTTGGTGTCATCTGCAAACTTACTGAAAGTGCATTCAGTGCTCTCATCCAGGTCATCAATAAAGATATTGAAGAAGACAGGCCCCAGCACTGACCCTTGGGGAATATCACTCGTGACAGGTCACCAGCTGGATTTAACTTGATTCACCACCACTCTCTGGGCCCAGCCTCCCAGCCAGTTCCTTATCCAGCCAGAGCGTACCCGTCCAAGCCACCGGCTGTCAGCTTCTGCAGGAGAATCCTGTGGGAGACAGTGTCAAAGGCTTTGCTGAAGTCTAGGTAGACTACATCAACAGCCTTTCCCTCATCCACCAGATGGGTCACTAGATCATAGAAGGAGATCAGGTTGGTCAAGCAGAATCTGCCCTTTGTGAATCCATGCTCGCTAGGCCTAATTCCCCAGTTGTCCCACACATGCCATGTGATCTCCCTCAAGACAATCTGCTCCATAACCTTCCCTGACACGGAGGTCAGGCTAGCATGCCTGTAGTTCCCCAGATCCTCCTTACAACCCTTTCTGTAGATGGGAGTCACATTGGAAGCCTCCAGTCTTCTGGGACCTCACCAGTTAACAAAGAGCGCTGATAATGGCAAGCGGCTTGGCTACCACCTCCACCAGTTCCCTCAGCACTCTTGGGTGAATCCCGTCCCATCCCATGGACTTGTGACAGTCCAGCTGGAGTAGTAGGTCTCTGACTCTGTCCTCCCAAATCATGGGGGCTTCTGTCTGCACTCCAATCGAGACTACCAGGTCAGAGAGTGGAGTACCCTGAGGATAACTGGTGTGACCTTTAAAGACAAACATAAAGTAGGCATTCAGTACCTCTGCCTTTTCCTTATCCTCAGTGGTCACATTCCCAGCCTCATCCAGTAAAGAATGAAGATTCTCCTGAGTCCTCCTCTTACCACTGATGTATTTGTAAAAGGGTTTCTTGTTCCTTCGAACCCCAGCGATCAGGTTGAGTTCAAGCTGGGCTTTTGTCTTTCTGATTTTCTCTCTATACAGCTTAACAACTTCTTTGTACTCTTTCTGAATTGCCTGTCCCTTCTTCCACAGGGGGTAGAATCTCTTTTTCTCCCAGAGTTTCAAGAATAGCTCCCTGTTCATCTCACCGGTCTTCTTCCCTGCCAGCTCATTTTGCGGCTCAGGGGGACAGCCAGCTCCTGTGCCTTTAAGACTTCCTTCTTGAAGAGTCACCAGCCATCTTGGACCCCTTTACTCTGTAAGAGTGAAACCCAGGGGATTCCCCCTACTAGCCTTCTGAATAAGTCCGCCCTCTGGAAGTCCAAGGTAGCAATTTTGCTGTTCCCTTTCCTGTGTGCACCAAGAATCAAGAACTCTACCATTTCATGGTCACTCTGTCCAAGACAGCCCCCAGCCTCCACATCTCCGAACAGACATTCTCTGTTTGCGAACAGCAGGTCAAGTGGAGCAGCTCCTCTCATCAGCTCTCTCACCAGCTGTGTCAAAAAGTTATCCTCAATACACTCCAGAAGAAGAAGACTCTGTCTCCAGAGAAGAAGACCCCACAACCTCTCTGGGCAGCCTGATTGTGTTCTGTTATCTTTATTGTGAAGAAATTTTTTTCTCATATTTATGTGGAACCTCCTATGTTCGAGCTTGCAGTTGTTGCTCCTTGTCCTACTGTTAGATGTTACTGAGAAGAGCCTGGCTCCATCCTCCTGACACACACCCTCTACATATTTATAAAAAATAATGAGGTCACCCCTGTCTCCTGTTTTCCAAGCTAAAAAGACCCAGCTCCCTCAGCGTTTCCTTGCAAGGGAGATGCTCCACTCTCTTAATCATCTTTGTGGCTCTGTGCTAGACTCTCTCAAGCAGTTTCCTGTCCTTGAACTGAGGGGCCCAGAACTGGACACGGTACTCCAGATGCGGTTTCACCAGGGCAGAATAGAGGAGGGGGAGAACCTCTCTTGACCTACTAACCATATTCCTTCTAATACAGCCCAGGATGTCATTGATCTTCTTGGTCAGAAAGGCACAGCGCTGGCTCATAGTCATCCTTCTGTCCACAAGGACCCCCAGGTCCCTTTTCACTATGCTGCTCTCCAGAAGTTCAGTGCCTAGCCTATACTTGTACCTGGGGTTGTTCTTGCCCAGATGCAAGACTCTTCAGATGCCATTGTTATATTTTATTAAATTTCTCCCCACCCAACTTTCCAGCCTGCCTAGGTCTTGCTGAATGGCAGCACAACCTTCTGGCATGTCAGCCACTCCTCCGAGTTTTGTGTCATCAACAGAGTTGCTGACAGTGCACTCTATTCCCTCATCCAAGTCACTGATGAATATGTGGAATAGTTCTGATCCCAGTACTGACCCTTGCGGAACACCACTAGATACAGGTCTCCAACTAGACTCTGTCCCATTGGCCACAGGCTTCCTAAAGAAGTTTCAAAGACTCTTCCTTTAGAGTCTTTGAGAGGTGTTTATATCAAATAAATTTAGAAATTTAGATATTTTCCTCATATCTCAGAGTGTGATCTCTCTTTCAAAGCTTTGGTGAGAAACATACATCAGAATGTTTTGTATTGTATGATGCATTGTTGCTTAAGATTACATGATTTCTGTCTTAGACATTTCTCTCCACTGGCTGTAGAAGAAATATGCAGAGATCAAGAAATTGTATAGCAGAATCATATCTCTTCATCCTTCTACATAACTCTTCACCTTGGAAGAAACTTGGAAAGCTACCTTCTTGATTCTTTTGTTTCCTTCTCTTCAATGAATAACAGTTTAAAGCGAAGAACAATGAAAGGTCTAGATTGAAATCCTAAGTAAAACATTTTTCTTCTGTGTCTACTGATTTTCAATGTTTGAATCCAGAAACTGTACTCCACAGCATAAACAAATGTTCCAACAGTTGAATTTACAAGTTCGGGTTTAAAACAAAATCATAGAATCATAGTATCACAGAATCATAAAAGTAAAGACCTCAAAGGTCATTAAATCTAACGGTCAACCCATCACCATCATGCTCACCAAGCCATGTCCCTGAGTGCCATCTACACCTTTCTTGAAACTTCCAGGGACTGTGCAGGTGCACTTCCTTGGATAGTCTTGGATAGTTCCAACACTTGACCATTTTTACACAGAAATTTTTCCAGATATCCAACCTGAACCTCCTTTGGTGCAACTTGAAGCCATTACTTCTCCTATTGCTATTTACATAACAGAAGAAGCTGACCTCCACCTTGCCACAACCTCATTTCAGGTATTTGTAGACAGCATTAGGTCTCCCCTAAGCCTTCTCCAGACTGAATAATCCCTGTTCCCTCAACCACTCCTCATAAGACTTGCACCCCAGGGGCTTTGTTGCCCCTCTCTTTATGTGCTCCAGGATCTCAATGTCTTTCTTATTGTGAGGGACCTGAAACTGAATACACTACTTGAGATGTGGCATCACCAATGTCAAGTACAAAGAAACAATCACCTGTTTGGCCCTGCTGACTGCACTGTTGCTGATACAAACCAGCATGCTGTTAACCTCCTTCCCCTGCTTTTCTCAAGTAGGAAGTGGAAGGTGGATGTAAGCAAGGTGATTTTAGTGTACTTTTAGTACTCACTGCTCAAGTCTGTTATTAATTGGCAATAAATTGCATTAATCTCTCTTATGTTGAGTTTCTAGCTGTTGAGTGACCTCCCTGTCCTTATCTCAATTTATGGTCTTTATTCTTATTTTACTTTCTGTCCTTTTTGGAGGAGGAGTGAGTGATAATTGTTGTAGTGCTAGGCTACATTCTGATGTGAAAGTAACACAAAAATTTTTAAAACCACTGAAGAAATTTACATTTTCTTTTACAGTGTTCAGGGATTTTAGACATTAAAGCAGATTTAAAAAAAAAATTCCCATGGTGAGAAGGAGTACTCAAGGAGACACTCAGCCTTTCTTTGCTAAGATTTACAATATTTTTTAAATGAAGAAATGATTTTAATTTCATGTCATACAAGCTAGTGTCTTGAATGTAAGCGCCCTGAGGATTCATAGAATCATAGAATCATAAAATCACCAAGGTTGGGAAAGTCCTCCAAGATCATGCACTCCACTGTCAGACTCATCATAGCTGAATTTCAGAAAAAAAGACATTAAAAAAGTGAAAGTGATCAGTTTCCAAGTAAGGAAAAAATTGTTCCATCTTTTCTATCTTTGTACCAACAATACAACACAGAAATCAACGGGGTGCAGAGATTTTCACTGACGTGTGTTAAGATTTGCAACTTTTCATCCACAACATTACAAATACTATGCTAAAGAACTGTAATTCTACTGAGATGCAGCCTTTGCAAGAATGCACCTTTAATATGCAGCTTCAGAAAGTCTTATCCCTAAGTCAGTTGTTACTCTGTCTGGCAGTGCTTTGTACACAGTTGGAATTCAGTCTCTTAAGGATTATGTACTGCTTTTAACTCATGTAACCACATAAATCAAATGAATTCAAAAGTATTGTAAATGTAATACTAAGAATCACACTTTCAATATATAAATATTGATATAGCATTGTAAATATAATATTAAAGATCATATTTCAATATATAAATATTGATGTAGCTGTATTTTTGGAGTTACTCTACACCTCAGTAGGGATTTAGGCAGAGGTTCCTTTCACTTATTCCCTACATCCTCTGCAGTTTTTATCTTTGAATTGCTCATTGTCCTTAAGTGGCCACATAGTCATATGCGACATTTATAAATGAAGTATTTTTAAATATTTATATAGTGCACAATCACAACACCCATGCTTTATAGCAGAAGATTTTTTTTTTCCACACAAGAAAAATAAATGCGCCCCTCATGCTACTTCTACGTTTCCCAGCAAAACAGAAGTAATATAGTTCAAGACCATAAATATAATTATTTTTTTACTATGCAGATGAGGATGCTAGCACTATATTGATGTGATTATATGTATTTGTTCATCTCAACATTAAATATTCCAAATAACAACTTCAAATAATCATCATAAAGAAGACAAATAAAATAAAAATAAATAAGTAAACACTGGGACTTAAATTTATAAACACGTGGCATCATGATTTGTTTTAGACAAGTATAATTCTAGTTAGCATAGCAGTAAGAAATCAAACAATTCTATTTCAAGAAGACAAAGCAAAGATTTGTGCCAACATAAAGGACTTGTATTAGTGTATAGTAGTGTAATTGTGTATTAGATTTTACTTTATTTTATTTTATTTTTTGGAAAACCAAACCAGTACTAATAATTTTAGGCAATCTAATTTTAATACTTCGAAATTTTTCTAAATGAGTTCCCTTGTCTTTATCTGAAGTCTTGGTATGGCAAGGTAATTTACGATGTATTCCAGGGAATTTTTCATCTCCAAAAGAGTCTGCAAAGCACGTTGGTCTAGAATGAGTAATGCAGTCCCTCACCACATGATATTCTGTTATAGAGTCTCTGAAGAAAGAAGTGAAGTAGAATTAAGCTTCCAGATAATCTGAGGAAAACTGCTTTGAAAGTTTCACCAAAACTGACACAGTTTGTAAAATATTTCGCTTTCAGTACATTTGTGCTTATTTGTTGTTCTTTTTATCTATCTATCTATCTATCTATCTATCTATCTATCTATCTATCTAT